>NC_065416.1:4655921-4966315 GCF_024362695.1 Pectinophora gossypiella | reverse complement strand
TATTGAATGACCTCTATTAGTGCAGCCGAAACACAAGATCAATAATAATATCAGAATTTATTAAGTCTTCATTTTTAACTCCTTTTCGACCCCAAGTCAAGCCTAAAACCCTTTAATGAGGGACTTTCCAATGGACGTTCCTCAGACACCCGATAGATGGCGTTGTTCACTTTTAACGTGATAATTACCTATTTTCTCATTGCTGGGGTACATAATTCTCCAAAAATGTAATGTAATGGCATAAGCATATATGCTAAAACTCATTGTTGCATGATATTTGGATCATATTAAGAATGGTGTTGCTACCTGCTGCTTCTCTTTATTTTGATCAGAATAAAATTGGGTGGAAGTTTTAATTGTACCTTGGTGTAATAAAAAGGGTCATCATTTTATACCCACAAAAAAGATAAAAGATGCATATGTCTGTCATCCATGAAATTAAAAGTTTAAACGAAGAAAAATCTTAACAACGCCATCTATCCTATTTTTGGGGAACGCCGATTGGAAAGTCCCTCATTAGTTCCTTAAGTTGGATGATACTAAACTTAATCCCATAAAAAAAGAATTAGAGTTATACGATTTGTAGTTACTAAGAAACGCGTGGTACACGTGTTTGGAAACCCACATAGACTAACATATACGAATAATATTCCCACAATATTACATATAGTAGACGACAGGTCGACATGGCAATTCTCTAGTGACGTGACGTTTTCAATATCGATATATTTTTATTATGTATGTAACAAAATGTGAATAAAATAATACCACGTTTTCATTTAAGTTAATATTTATTCATCTGAATCATCTAACGTTAATTTTATTTCTAAAATATTATTCTTAGTTTTCAATAATTAGTTTTTACATATACTTGCTATATTTATAATTTTGATTGACCATAAATATTTAGATTAGATTTCTTTTAAATCTATTGTTTTTCTTTTGTGTTAATGTTAATTTCTAATTCAATAAATTATGTGAGCGAGATTATAATCGATAAACGCGGTCGATACGGACTCGTGCGACACTAAGACTAAGACGCCGCGGGGACTGTGCGGGTGTGCGGGGCGACCCCGCCTCCGCGGCTCACCTCATGCCCCGATTGCCATGTCGACCTGTCGTCAACAGTACATACGGTCAAATTGATAACGTCCTTCTTTTTTTTTGAAGTCGGTTAAAAACTTATTTCGGGCAGCTATGTGTATGCGATACATAGGCCTCGATTCCTGCAGACACCTCCTAATTTTATTTTAAGTTATGCCCGTCATTTTCTTATCCGCCGAAAAGGAAAGGGACGGATGATTGTCAACAATTTAATTTTAAAACTAATGAATAAGATACTGATTGCAGATATAGCCAGGAAAAAAAAATAACCCGGGTGAATTAAATAGGCATCTCGCTGGTATGAGCCATGTCAGGGGCTTTTGGCGGCTCAATAGTAACCCTGACACCAGGGGTGATAAGGTTGGTACCCCACCTCACAAACCACACGATAGAAGAAGAAACTGGTATGCAATCCATTCCCAATGGAATGGATGGACAGCACACATCAACATGTGTGCTGTCAACTTATTCCGTCGGGTTATGTAAAATTTTAGACGGTTGTTTTAGATTTGTGCCTAAAATTGACGTGTGTTCTTTAAATTTTACGCCTGTCGATTACCCGTCCCTTTCTTTTTCGGTGGATAAGAAAATGATAAATATAACTTAAAATTAGATGGTGTATACAGGACTTAGTGTGGGAGAACCTGGCTTAACATCCATAAAATGAGCAGATCTACTCGCGTGGCTCGATCTAGGTAGCTGTTCTCTAGATTTTTTATAAGGGACTTATTTTTATTTTAAGTATTAAAAATAGTCTCAATTTCTAGATCTCTACTAAGTGTAGACTGACAAAGTAACAAAAATACATAATTACATAATAAATACCTTTAAAATGTCGGATCATTAATGACAAAAAAAATGTCATAGCTCTTAACATCATCCAATGCTTTGTTATACTGTAATGTAAATGTTATACAAGATTATACAGACAGATCAGATGGTTGCGGATAGAGGTGAACAATGAATGGAATATTCTGGTCGATTTTCAGAGAGTGTGTTGTTGGAGGTAACGTTCAAGTATACATCCACATACTATGTACTTGCACAGCAGTCATCACCAAAGCAGTGTAAAACATCCTTGTTAGTATGAAAGGAAGGAGTAGATAATGGTTTATAGGTACTTACGTAGATTCAGGGTTCGTTCTGAAATCAACAATAAATTTTGGAATTCGTTTTTTCTTGGCAGTGTTTTCATCGATCTTATCTTCTGAGTCCGGTGCACTTTTGTTAGACCCTCGAGAACGGTTTTTTTTTTGATACTGAAATTAGTTCAGAGAACATGACTGTGATTCATATTACAAAAGTATTCTAGAATAAAAATGCAAGAAAATGTTAGGTCCGTTAGGTACATACATAAAAAAATACTTTTTGAAAATTCACCCACTTACATCTGAATGTCTTTTAATATCAAGTATAAACTGTTCGTCAAATTTTGACTCAAATTCCTTGCGAACTATTTCAAAATAGGACCATTCTTGTGGAAATTTTTTAATCGTTTTCAAAAGTTCTCCGCGGGATATATAAAGAATCTGAAAATTAAACAAGGAAAAAACCTCTGGCAAATCCGTCTATCTGCTATATTATAATGAAATGGAAATAAGACACTATTGTCATTTTTCTATTACTATTTTCATTAATTATTGATTTAATATGTATAATCAAAGGGTAAAACGTCAATCAAAGCCTAAGAATCATATTCCCGTGAACGCACCGTATTTTTTTGTGTACGTATTGATGAAGACACATAAGAATATTTAGTAACAGTTACGCACACAATCTTAAACTAACTTACCGGATTCGCATACCTATTATTTCTACTACCATCAACAACTTCTTAACTTGTTCTACTATTTCATACCGCTTGCTTGAGAGCTTTGGAATTAAGAACCAATGCACAAATTCGTTACTTGTTAATAATGGTTTGTTAGTCTTACGGTAAGTTATTGGTTTTGTGACTTTATACACAGAGATTGAACCCTAGCATGATCAAGATTTATAAATAATATACTTAATGTTCTTTTTATATTTTTGCCATTAGATCTTGAGAATATACTTTTTAATAGTATTGTTATCTTTTGTGATTTATTTTTATTATAGTTTAAAAAAAAAACGCTTTACATAATCAACAAATTATTTTCTTTTATTATAACAATGTCAATTTTGTTCATGTTTTGTCCACGACACCATGAAACCGTACCACTGCGGTGTCGTTTACAATTTTTTTAGGTAACCACACCACAATAATGAAGTTCTAATTCAAAACTTATGAATGCATTTAACGATATTATTATGCTAATCTTAATTGCACCAAAAAATTAATCTACTCAAACAGATGATTGGATAGATTTTTGGAGGGTCGCTGACAATACATGATTTTTTTAGTAGTAGAAGGCATATTTAAGTAGGTGGGTATTCTATTGGCTATGGTATTAGTATAATTTGAAAAAATGTCTAGGATGTGGTAAAGTCTAAACATTTACGTTTTTTGCCCTAGTACCACTAGGGTGCTTGGTAGTACTGCGAAAAGAAAATTCTACCCGTGGTACTACTGACATTTAGTAAAAAGTATTCTTAGTTTTATAGTACCCAGATGAAACCAGCTTGAAAGCGTATTAAAGACAGATAGATACTTACCTCGCATTCTGATGCAGCTGTGTAACCTCTGGTCGTGGATTTTCCAAGAAACACAGAGTTCATTGAGAGCAATAAGCCCGGCTCATAATAAAACGTCAACATTTTTCCATCCGCGTCTAAATAGTCACATTTTACAATACCCTAGAAACAAAAGAAGAATTGCATACCAAGAACGATAGAACATGTAAATAATATTACTTACAGAAAAATGAAAATTAGTTTTACTAACACGAAACAACCAAATAGCATTCTCATTTCGCATTCCAAACATTACTATAATTGATGATTTCGGATGAATTATAAATCGTGCTTTATGTGCTAATTCTCTAACAAGCGCTGGGTCTGCTCCTCGGAATGCATTTGATGCGCCGATCAATTTTTCGGCAGCCGCCCCGTGAACATCCCAATAAATGTGGCCAGGTTCATCTCTCAGTAATTTAGGATGTAGAATATCCATCCCTTTGTAATATTTCCAATGACATAATAAATATCTTTCAAGTCGTGTTAACAATTCTGGATTAATTATTTTGAATCGTTTATAAAACGCTAAAAGGTCTGACACTAATGTCCGATATCGAACGGCTTCAAATTGTTTCAAATATATAACAGCAATCATTTTTGATTTCCAATATGCTCCAATAATTGTATAAAACAAAATAATACCTACGATCACATATATGTCTTTGTTATCTTCAGTCTTTTTGTAAACTGTTATGCTTTCACCATAAATACTTTGAACTATCCAAGCGATTGGTATTGCCATAACACCCAATGCAGATAAAGAAGATTGACATGTTTTGTTTGGAAAACATACTTGATTTCCATAGAAACCACCGTAAGACACTGACGTAGTTAGCTTTGCAATCCAAAATAAAAAAAAAGATGATATATATGAAAAACAGAAGTAACAAAGAAAGGCTCTGAAAATCAGTAATCCTAGAGGATAAATATCCTTATTCCAAGTTTCTTCATATCTGTTGCAGAAAAGCATATATGTTTTTAGAAGGCGATTGTATTGAATTACTAATTCGAATTCTTTTAACTCCACTAATGTAGCTAAAATATCAAACAAAGGAGTGGAAAGTACGTCTAATATAAAATATTTGTTCTTGCATCGTTCAACAATAATATCGGTGATACTTTTAACATTTTTGATTCCTACTTTGGCCGTCATGAGTAATACTATAACATCAAAAGTGTATAGTAAATCAACGAAAAGATTAAAGCCTGTACACCAAAAAGAGTATCTAATTGGTTTCCTTGTTAAGTGCATGGGGATCACTAGCAATGAAATGCAAGCAGTAATTTTAATTAACAGATACCATAAACGGCTGAAAGATGAATGAGCGGTCAAAATCCAAGGAAATGACTCCTTAGCAAACACAGACTTTGCCCGTAATTCAATATCTTCACATAGTACTAACTGCCCAATATATTTAGAACAATGATATTCACTTTCTTCAGGTGGAATATCAATATTTTTCTGGCGTTTATGCATTTTCCAAGTATTAACTGCTTCTGATAATTCCCACCATCGGTATTTTACCCAAGAAATACCTTCGTCTTCGGCTCTGTCTATTCCTTTGATAGTTTTATTATTGTATAAGTTTCGTGCGTGTTGTATTCTTTCCTTTGCCCGCTTCATAACAATTTTTCGGTCTTCAGGAAACTTATGGAGAGTCAATAGTAACTTCTGTCGAGATACTGAGAAAACATCGCAATGTGTGAAACATCTCATCATCACCTTTCTGTTCATAGGTGGTAATAAAAAACTGATATCTCCGAAAATCGTACCACTTGTGACAGATAACATAGGAGCGGTACTGTCGTCAGCTGCAATGAGCTGCACTATACCGGCACTTAAGTAATACAATTTTGAGTAACAAGATGGCCCTGTGAAAAATCTCTCAGCAGCATGTTTCACACCGAATTCAATATGTTCGCTAAGGCAGCGTTGAAATGATGGGCTAGTATTTCTAAGAACAGGGCTGTGTACGAAAACAGGCCATATTATGTCAATTTTGAGATGGTATCTCATATATTCCGGCAACATCATCATCATTTCAGGCATATTAAACATGCCTCGTTTTTTTGACCAAATCATTGAGTAATACTTTTCAACTTCTGTATGCGCTATTGGATCCGGGTTTCTGCGTTTTGTCTCTGCAATTACTCTCAAGACACGTGGATTAAAATTTTGCAACGGTTCTAAATCCATTACATGCTCAGCAAAATACTTAGGCATCACAATAAACAAAATTACAAGATACCCCATCTCTAAAATTAGAGTATCAATGATATATTCTTTAATAGTGTTAGGAATTCTTCCATCATATTTGCAACCTAATAATTGTAATAAAAGCCTCCAACCCACTCGTAGATGCACGTCAAATAGACCCTTTTTTATCTGAAACAAAAGTTAAATCTATATAATATGTTCGTGTACAGTTATTGCCATACTAATAACTAAAATAGAATGTGATCAAAACTAATAAAGAAAGAGATTTCTAGTCTTATAATATAGCGATATAGACTAAGAGCGTATTATACGATATTGAATGTAGGTAGGTACGGCGCGTAGCGCGAGCTGTTCGAAAAATAAACTTATGACAATGTATATGTCGTGAACAGATCTTAAAATTGATCATTTCATGATGTGTTCGACCATTTCATGAAATGGTCATATTTCATGAAATATAATATCATTCCTTGGCTACATCATGATGTAGTTTTGCCAAATCAATGAGCTAAATGCATGATTACTTCATGATATGGCCAAACGTTGGCAATCATATCATAAAATTACTAACATTATCCACCAGTAGTGGCGCTGGTGTCGAATATTATTTTTAAACGTGATTGGTATTATAATCGATGAATCAATGTTATTGTACAGTGTGTTTTCCATATCGATTAGGTAAATAATTTTGAACATAAGAAATTAATCGACTATTGGCATTTTTATTACACCACATACCATTGGCACCGCCTGCATTAACGACATGGCCAAACGTTGATTGAAATATCATTAAACGTTGACGTTTCAACGATATGGTCAACTTGAGTTGGCTATTTCATGAAATATGAGCATTTCATGAAATGATCAATTCTATGATCTAGCCACGACATATATATCTTACGGCTTATACCCAAAGTGCGGCTACACCTAGTTTTAGTCGGTTAGAACTAGGTATAGCCATTCTTCGTTAAACCCAGTACGAGCCGATTGATTTCGGACTCTTGGTTAAACCTAGTATGAGCCGATTGTTTTCGGGTAAAACTAGGTCTAGCCTTCATCATGCCGGTTTCAACTAGGTCCAGCCATTCCCTGTTGGATAAAACTAGATCAGCCCCCTCAGTATTCGTTACGATGTAACTTACACCCCGTACCAGTACATACAGGTAGCAATAGAAGTAGGTATGGGTGTTAGTGACACTGTAACGAATACTGAGGGGATGATTAAAAAAAATGATTCTGAGTTGATATTAAGTGGATTTTTTTCCATTCCATACTTTTGCCACGGAAAATTCCACTTGATATCAACTCAGAATCATTTTTTTTAATCATCACCTCAGTATTCGTTACGATGTCACTAACATCCTGTATAGTTAGTACATAAACGAAAAATCACAAACCTCATACTTATCGAATAAACGCCAGTCATATAAACGTCTATTACAATTTGGACAAAGTCCATCTTTAGTCATCAATATAAATAAACATATAATAACATTACATATGATAATTGTTATTACAATGAAACCAATGTATATCCTTGGCTTTGAATGTGAAGTAATCAATTTAAAATAATTAAACAGTCTGTAAATTCTGAAAATTAAAAAGGATTACAATGAAAAGTAATTTAAAAGAATTAAACCGATTTCAAAATCTGTCGAATAAAATGTAAGAAATTACATTTTGTTAGAACATAAATTCTGAAGTCGGTGCAACCAGCATCATTCATTACCTGCAAACTCTGCAAATGCTCCACCATGTTTACTTACGGCAACAGGGTGGAACATGCAGTTTGACCGTCTTTCTATTTGCGACTTCAGATTTTTTTTTCTAACATTGTATTCAACAAAATATTATTCCATATTTTTATTTTTTACTTTAAACTCAAGTGGGCCAGTAATTGCTACGCCAGTAACCAGGTATTATTTATTATTATTTATTTATTTCTCATTGTTACAATTTAATGTTACATTTTAAATAGGTAACATAAAAGCGACTTTTTAAGGTATTTAAAACCGTGATAGCATGTTTTATAATTCGTTCAATGTTGGTATTTATTGTAATTTACGTGGGCGAAGATGCAGGCAATTGCTATACACAATACTTACACAAAAAGTTCACTGAAGGTTAAGATATTCGGAATAAGTCTCGGACTATTAGCACAAGCATCTTTTGAGATTAGGTTATTAAACGGGATCAAACCAAGGATGTCCAATAGTAAGTGAATGGCCGGTTTTGGCATGTACTCTCGCTTCATAGCTTCATCCTGGACTTGTCTGAAATATTCCACTTAGAAGGGCATTCTTTTTATGTAGGTCTGTGCATTATTAATGTGAGTGCAATATTAATTGATGGTAGGTGCATAATTTAATTAAATTGTACAAAGCGTCAAGCAACGTTTGTGGGTATGTATATATTATTATAAGGACGAAAGCATAATATGAATAATATTATGTACGAAAGGTAGGACATTAACTATGTAGCCGTAACTACCTATATTTCAACATAAGTAATTAAAACAATAAGTAAGATAGCATTTTTAGAACAATTTCATTATAAGTACTGTTTAATTTAATTATAAGTATTGTAATATCTACAGTAAACGCGGGTAATTATTTTGGAACACTAATAATCTCTGTTAAACAGAGTCACCAAATTATGATTTTTATATTTACCTGTGTATAACATACAGGAAAGTATCAGAAATGTAAACTATATCGCCAAACCTCTTATAATATAGTACGAAGTAGTCGTAGAAACTTCCTCCCTCGTTGCAATTTACAAATGAATATATTGATGCCATTGGACCCTGTATAAAAATAAAAGCGTATAGATAGGTGCCTTATGACGAAATTCTCCCAGGGTGATACGAATACTTAGGTGCTTGTAAGATGCTTTCAGAGAGCTATATTTTGAAGCCCTGGTCAAAGTTGGTGGTTGGCTGTGCAGCAGCGTGGCAGCTTTCCAAAGGTGCCAAAAAAAAGTTTTTGTCTAATTCTCCCGATTGAAAAGCATTAATTATAACAAACCAAATATACAAAAATAATTTAAGGAAAACGACGACACTACTTAGGATGAATGGTATAAACCGAGGTTTTTATTAATGAATGACCTACAAATAAGACCCCATCTACAGTAACTTTGTGAGTTATAAGTTTCCTAAAAACCCACCTCACAACCCACACAATAGAAGAGAAGGATCCTAGTTATGTAAGTAGTCAAAGTTATAAAATAACGAAATTTGGACTTGGTCCGGGGGTTACTTGCAGCCAAGAGGTGTTGATGGATGCAGTATCGTGGATGACTGTTTAGTTATCCGACAAACACAAACCAAAGCTACAAAATTTTTATTCGACTTTTGAACTTACGAAAATACATTTGAGGAAGACTGTTGCCATAATGATCGCTTGCCACCACCGTTTGAACGGTAGAAAGATTATGTTGATCCATTTGATGCGGTTCTCTTCTTCTATAAACGACTCCGAGCTGAACGACTGAAGGCCTAATTCATCCATCAGTTTGCCGTTAATGACACATTTTACCAGATCACATCTCAATATCAATTGTATTGCATCGAACAAATATCATAAGGACGTATTTTGTCAAATCGAAACAATACCATGTCAACAATGACAAACTTTTAAATGAAAACGAAAACACAGCAACAAAAACAGCTAGCATCTAGATGTGATCTACATCCATCACATTGTTTTCACTTTGTAGAACAACATACCTCCGCGTTTATTATTGTGTCATTATTCCTTCATTATTTAATCTATGTAAGTAAACCATGTAATCTGATCACTTGATTCTTAAATTCACACACGAATTAAAAACTTATAGGTACCATTAATAAAATAATGAAGTCGGAAATCCCTATTTTTACCCAATCGCGGCAAAGCAAAAACGAGAGTAATGAATAAATGTATGTATAAGTACATAATATACTTATGTATACAGTGTGTTAGTGACATCGTAACGAATACTCAGGGGGATGATTCAGACCATGATTCTGAGCTGATATCAAGTGGAATATCCTGTCGGAAAATTCATGAAAATATTTTTGTTTTTTTTATTTTATTTTCCGTCCATACTTTTGCGACGGAAAATTTCACTTGATATCAACTGAAAATCATGGCCTGATTAATCCCTAGAAGTTTTAGTTACGATGTCACTAACACCCTGTATATTTATGTACGTATGTGTGTGCACGTACGTTCCAACCATATTAAATGTCTTTAGAATTTAACAAATAAGGTGTTGCTGGAACCGTCATGATTATTCGGTGGTTATAGGCAATGTGACGTCACGCTAAATTAAATGTGGCGCCCTCTAGAGGACAGAGTGAAGATGAAAAGTTTTTTTTCTTATAGCAGTGTGTTGGGTATCAAATGCTTAATTTGTAAATTTCTAATATGTCCATATTACTAACTTTTACTTGCGGGTTTTCTTGTATTTGCTCGGTAATTAAGTCTCAGATAAGTACCGGATAGGTTTTATCTCCAAATCTGCATAAAATTATGTACCGGAAGCACGTTATCTTAATAATTAACACCTCGTTTGATTTGGGAGCTTGGCAGACACACTGTCGTGTGTCTGTATTTGTTTTATGTTTGGAAATAAAAATAAAAAACATTGATAGTTAATGAAATTAAACTATATTATTAAACAAGGGGCACGAAAAAGTAAAATAAAAACACTTCCAAGTCCGAACCTCGAACTTTTATGACTGCCTGATTTTCCTAGCAGCATTGTAAAACTCCATTGTTATTTCAGGGAAGCCATTCAGTAGATCTTGCCAGTTGTTCAACCTTAGAAATATAAGATCTACAACCTGTAATAACAAGTTTAACAGTAGAGTAGAGTAGAGTTTATGGTTGAGTTAGCAAAAGGCCTGTAACTAAAAGTTCAAAATGATTGCGAACTAACTGGCCCATACGAAAATATAAAAATCTTGCAAAATAATTATAAGTGTCAAATGGCATGAGCACAATAATAATAATAATAATACTTTAAAAAAGAAATAATAATAAAAAAAATATTTAGGTAAAATATTTTTATTATGTCGTACGATACACATATACAATCTTTATTATACAATACAAAGATGGATACGACGAACCGTCTTAGTCAACTTTTATTACAGTCATGTGAATCAAGGTACATTGAAGCAATTATTTATTAAATTTGATATTTGCGCATATTAAATGTAAATGCGCAATGTCAAGAAATTTCAAATAGCGATATTGCTTTTAAAATGAATTGCTTCAACGTGGCCTTTTTAACCGTGGCCTGTTTATGTCAGCAGGCAGTACAACAGGTAAATGCCATGAGCCACTAACTAAAGAACATTTATAAATAATGTTTCTGTGACATCTATCCTTATAATATAAGTATGTATCCAATACTATAAGGAACTTAAAAACAGTGTTGATTAATAATAATCTTCTTCTTTGCGAGTCGATGGCGATCGAAACTAAATTTTTGCTGACCAATAATTGGCCACACTTACGGCATTGTCAGTGGCTTCGTAAAGGTCTTTAATAGTGCAAAGGATATGGTACATGTTGACTAACCGTGCGTGAATAGTAGGAGTACGAGTAGGGCACGTTGGGATAGACGCCAGGAATAAGTCCGAAGTGTTCATTAATGAATAACACCGACATTAACCGGTTCTCCCCACTGGAATCAAGTATGAAACTCGAGAAAGATTCCGATAGCCTTGATCATATGCCAATCTGTCCTAGGAGATGCTAGAAGTTCGGTTAATATGGCACACGACTGCGGCTATCTTTTGAACATTTCTTTATCTAATACCTACCTATTGAACCAAAATAATATTTTCTTGTTTTGTTTGTAGGTAATGATTTCGCAGAAACATTTTTGTTTCATTATTTTTAGATCGCGATAAATACACATACATACATACATAAACACACGCCTATTTCCCACCGGGGTAGCGCGATAAATACATACATAAATTCACATATATTTCCCACCGGGGTAAGCAGAGACTATGGAATTCCATTAGCTTCGATCCTGACGCACTCCTCTTGCTTCCTCCACAGTCATGAATCAAATCTCTAATTTGGTCAATGTGCGTCCTTCTAGGTCTTCCTCTGCCATCCCTACCACCAATATTCAATACCTTTTTTAACTTATTTTATTGTTATTTTTAAATATCTATTAGATATTAGTATGTACTCGACCTCGAAGGTCCGTGTTGCTCTATGGTACTCGAGTAATGTGATCGGTTCTAATAATGAGTTTTTGGTAACATCACTGGAATCTGTAGAAACTTGTTTGTTTGTTTGTGTACTCTTTATTGCTTTAAAATATATAGGACATGTAGTTTATCGTTAGATAAAGCATAGGCGAGCTTATCCCTAATTGGGATTTCTTCCAGCTAACTTGGACAGCCTGAAAGAAACTTCATGCGATGATAAGGGTAATGTGTGTATATGATGGTTTGTGCATGTTTTATTCACGATTTTGTTTACAAAACTTACTTTTTATCTGTGTACCATTTTTCTACCTCACCTTCGTGTATAAAAAAAATACATGGATAAATATCTCCTTCTTGCACAATTATCTTTCCTGAAAAATAATGTTTCGGATGATATGATAATTAATTATAAACCTACTTACTTCCCAATACATGCAAAAGAGCAGCATTATATCGACATAGGTATACTATGAAAAGTATTATGCTTAATACCTAAATGTACTGTATATACCTAAATGTTTAACAATATTTGACTTGTTTTTGCTTAGGATACAATTTAAAAAAGAAAATTCACTTATTCATTTAACAAAATTCTAGAATCATTTTCTGTTACATTGGATAAAATCCTTTCGTAAAATAATATAAAACAGATATCACGAAAAATGTGAGTTATTACCAGGAAAAATGATCCTTCTTTTCAATCTTACAGCAAGTTGTCTCAAGAAGTACGGAGGTAGTTTTTTGAACAAAATATTATTCATAAAATGGTGCATGTAAAGGCAACTCATGATGTCCTGACGAAGGCACCTGGGTATCTCCGAAGGCAATTCTAAGGCCCAGTTTCCTGAAAAATACAATCACTACAAGCTTAGTAATAAAAATATGTTAATATGCGAGGAAAAGCATTAGTATTTATTTACATTACAGTAAAACACAGTAATGAGACATTTCGAAATTTTGCTGTATAAGCACGCACACAACAGTTACTACCCTCTCGACTTAGCTGTCAACTATATTAACATAATTATTATACACCAATGCGTCGTTAGATGTCGGAGACGTAGCGTAATCGTATAGTTGTGTAAGAAGAGGTCCAGCCAAAATGTTGTAACTTGCGTTCATGCTCGTGTTGCCTCTTTATCGATAGTTTTACAGTCGCGTGTTAAGCTAAAAAAGAGCATCCTATCGATAATATCGATGGCTCTAAATCTGCCAATAGTATCGATTAAGTTATCGAGATTCTTACTATCGACCAACTATCGTACGCTAGCGAATTTATTCTCTTACGTCCACCCCATCCCCTTTCCATTCCAAATGTACAACATAATACTGTTCATTTATTATTTCTTTCATTAGCGTTAAAGCAAGACAATGCATTTTGGCTAGACCGTGAAGGATATATATTTATAGCGCCTACCTCCTACTTTTTCATATAGCATTCTTGAATAGTTGCGGACCATTTTTTGTATTAAAACGTTTATACCACAGTCTTTCAAGTATTTATTTAAACAAAGGACTTTGAAGTCGAAATGATACCGTTCACGGAACTTATTGTACATAGCACTTATTGCAGTGCCTCCAATCCAAATCTCGAGCAAGCTCAAAACATAGCTTGCTAATATGTTATAAATTATTTCAGGTGTCGTCATGGAATACAGCTGCAAATAAAAGGTATATTAATAATTGTTGTTATACAGATCTTTAATTTTACAATAATAGGTACATATTCAAGAGTTTATGGATTGGATCCCAAATATTACCTATAAGTTTCACGAGCCATCGTTTCAAGATGGATTTTCAATAATGAATTGCATGACGACCATTTATCAGCACATCGTTTAAATTTTAGGCCTGAAGTGGTAGGTAGTTCATAATTTCGGTAAAGACATTTGTGGGGTTTCGATTTCTGGATTTATTCAATATTTGGATTTTCGGAATACACGACTTCTCTCTTCAAGCTACAGTATGCTACAGTTACGAAATATACTTACGATATCTTCACCTGTGTGCGTCTGGATAATTATTATGTAAGTAAAAGCAATTATGTAATCTGAGCGCCAGTTTTGGCCAGTCACAAAGTATTCTTTGTGAGTTAAATTTGACGTTTTGGTAAGTCGAAGACATCCTGTAATGTTAGGTGATACTATCATGTAAGTAAGTATCTAATTAGGTTAAGTTTTGATCAATATTTTTTTTAGAGTAGTTAGGTTGAAGTCCTCTGTGGTGTAGTGGACAGCACTTTGGAGTCGCGATCTGGAGGTCCTAGGTCCGATGTCACTGTGACTGTTTCTAGATAAGACATCACAACATACTGTATAATTCCCTTACATATGACATACAATTGTAAAACATAAATGATGTAACGATTATTACCCCTCCTCCTTGCATTAGGGTGTAACCATTCAGTAGGATCTAATTCAATGTCTGCAGGTATGTCCTCATATCTTCTTCCTGTAATATGAAATCTTAATAACTGTCAACACTACCACAAAATTGATCGTACTATGCTAGAAGTATACACAGATTGCATCTAATAGCCCTAAGGTTGAAGAAATTGCTATTTAGCAATAAGGCCGCCGATTGTGCTTCTCGTGTCCCTTTTGTAATAGTTTTGAATGTTGTGGTTATATGTACAATAAAGTGTTTTGTATTGTATTGTATTATAATTATAGATTACACAAGTATGTTTTAATTACAAATAACGTCATAACTACTCATCCGCTACATTTCATTTCATTCAGGGCTTTATACAAGTAGGGATACTTGGAACAGAGTAATTTGACTAAGTATGACTTGACTTGTTGGACCTTTGGCTGGCTCAGTAATAACCTTGACACCAAGGTTGATGAGGTAAGTTATTGACCTTACAACCCACACGAGAGAAGGATACTTGGTTCACAGGAACTGACTTGTTTTAGAACAAAACATAAACACCACTTTAGTAATTACGATTTTCCTACGGTAACGAAAAGTTCCAGGTATGACGTATTTCTTTTTAATAAAAAAGCGTAAAAATAATTATTTCTTACTGTTTCTTAAATGGCAACTAAAAATCATCCACAAGCAAGTAAGCGCGTGTATCAACAACAGTATTGCTATGATTCTTACTATCAACACCAACATTCTTGTCTGAAAACATTGCGCATTGTCTTACGGAACTGCTCAGATAACGTATAATATACTTATGCATACATACCTACTCTTATATTCATATTTTTACCTTCAAAGCCGTACCCATTTCTTTATTAAAAAAATAAACATTTTGTATTCTTAACAACCTTGCAAGACCAAAATGCAACGCAATGTTATACGTTGCGGCTATCGGTATTATTACGGACAAGAGATCAATATATATCCATATTTTAGTAAAATGACGTAATCTAACATATCTTTTTATACATTCGTTTTTGACCACAACAATTTCCATCTGAAAAGAAAATATAATTATATATATTAATCCATATATAAGCTTTCTAGACATTTGCCCGCCCATCCAGGCCTGCACAGCACGATCACCGAGTCATTTTTACTACCAACACATAATGAGAATGAATTACAGTGTAAAATTCTGTGATTATACAAATCACATGCAGGAAATCCAAGACGAACATCAGGTATATTGATATATTTAGGTCCCGTCTCGGTAGATTATATGTAAGAAGAACGATGGCTGACGTCATCACAGGGTTAGCGACCCAGGTCACGAACAACCAACGTAAGAACCAAACACTCGTTTCTGTCGTCACAGAATTATGCATCCACTGTAAAATTACAAATTTTATAACAATTAATCATTATGAAAAACAAACAATTCTTCTACTATTATAAAACTCAAAATTATGATTTCTGAGAACACTTGTACCCATTGATTAATAAAAGCAATTTGGACGTGTCATAAGCAAGAAAAGCATTGTTGGTACTACGTGTTAATGAAAATATTATGTTGTGATTACAGAGTTTATATCATAATATTTTTTTACAATAATGCTAGCCATTACGTAAAGCACGGACACCCTAAATGATATTTACAGGAAGCTTTAGAATCTTCTTTCCTCTTAAGAGGTATTGCAGACTGTTGTATGGACTTTCCGGTACAACCTTCTGCACTCCCAAATAATCTAAATCAGACTGCGGATTGGCTGAGATGTTCCTGCGAATCTTAAAATAACACAAAATGTAACATAACATAAGCTCGCGATTATATTTCCAATTACTACGTTAGACGTACATCCATCGCAATAGGACTAAATAGGCGAAAAATGTCAAAATAACAAACGCTAGGTAAGACCAATAGTGGTAGAGTTTATCTTAAATTAAAAATAATAGCGTATTAACTTACAAATAATATATTTCTGATATAATTAATGACTGAGGAGCTCGGTGGCGCAGCGGTAAACGCGCTCGGTCTGCGATTGTTGAAGTTAAGCAACTTTCGCAAAGGCCGGTCATAGGATGGGTGACCACGAAAAAAAAAAGTTTTCATCTCGAGCTCCTCCGTGCTTTGGAAGGCACGTTAAGCCGTTGGTTCCGACTGCGTTAGCAATCGTTAATAACCATCAATCCGCACTGGGCCCGCGTGAAGGTTTAAGGCCCGATCTCCCTATCCATCCATAGGGAAGGCCCGTGCCCCAGCAGTGGGGACGTTAATGGGCTGATGATGATGATGATAATTAATGACTAACAAGCAATAGATGCGTACAGCCAGAATTAAATGTAAAATGTTCCGACATCCAATTCCAATTACTAGAAGTTATATACAAAGAAAAATATAGGTATAGCCTCGCCTTGGCGTGACTATTTTGTTATGAACAAACATAATACTACCTCTGGGTTGGCTGGAAGAGATCTCTCTTAGAGATAAGTCCACCCTTGTAAACGTCCATTTCTTGTTTGTGATGTAACTAGTTGTTAAGTGCAATAAAGTATATTTAATAAACAACAAAGACCTAGCGACTCAAACCCGACTTTGCTTGAGTACAATATTGAAAGAAAGAAAGAAAGAAAGAAACATTTATTACTTCCGGACACCACAGACACAGACAGACAGGTACATTACATTTAACACAGGACAGAAACCACACGGAAATCAATAAGTACATAGACAAAAAATAAATATACCAAAACAAAAAGAAAAACAAACCAAAAAACAATAATAATAAAACTAAGTATTCTAAATGCAACGCACTGACGGCCCGATCATCTGCGGTGGAGTCCGGAATAAAAGGACCTCGCTCAGCATAAGTCGCGGCGTGAGCCGCGACGCTGGTATTCTGCGGGCCCTGCCGAGTGAGGCCACGGACATCGCGGTATATATGTACATAGATACATACTACTTAAACTTACTTACATAATAATTATTTAATATTACAAAATTATAACAATTACAACAAATACACATTAATACGATTTACCATAAACATAAAAATATTGCCCTATCATATTATTATGTACATACTTTGTCTGTAATGCAATGCTGAAAGCTCTTAAGAGGAACCCGGAGAAGGTCAGCCTGTTCTAATGTACGCACAGTAATATGTACGGGACGGCATGCAGCGCTTGTTCTGCAGGTTAACGGCCCGAAGATAGACCCCTGCAAATTAATATGATCATTTATTATTATAAATACAATGGCCCAGATTCCTGCAGAAACCTCAAGTTATACATGTCATTTTGTTATCCGCCAAAAAGGAAAGAATGAATAAATGTTCTATCCGCGAGGAACTATAATTGGATTTCTTTATTTACCATAAGATGCTACTATGTTAATTTAACATAGATGTTGTTTCTACGAACATTAAATAAATAAATAAATGACCCGGGCGAGCAAAGTACTCATCTTGTAGACAAGCAACCCGTTTTGCTTGTGCTGTTAACTTAATTCTGTCGGGTTATTGAGAAATCTGCTGGATCACATCTTGTCAACGTCATCTTCACCCACCACATACCAAGATGGGTCCAACGCTCAACCACTGCTCTGGACAACTACCTATACTAAGGTTGCGCGCGTTGATGTATAATGCCTTGATTAAAAATCGCGCGGCTAAGATCTGGATGCGGTGGATGTCTGAATTCATATACTGCTACTGCTAAAGCCTGAAGTACTGTCAATTTTCGGATGTGAATTTTGTATATCTGCATTTCTCTTTGTACTATCGAAAGTTCGGGCACTGACATTAAATATCTAACATGATCAAACGTAACATGAGTGTAGTTTGTTCTTTAACTAACATTACCTTGGTCAAGACGGTCAGCCTTTCATTATCCTTTATGACGACAGCTTTGCCACGATGTATAAAGTATATGTAAGGAATAAGGTCCATTTCTCTGACAATGTCTTCGTTTGGCAAATAATAATGTATGGTACTACAGCTTGCTAACATTCGCTTCAACGATTCGCTGCCTTGTAGTAACATGTTCGCTAGTTCAAAAGTCCTACAATTTACAATAAAAACATATTGAGTATATTTTTGTCTTTCTTTACTTAATTTTAATAGTATAGGCATTGGAAGAGCCGAAATATCGATAGACTTCAGCTGTAAAAAATATGTCTTAAGCTACTTACTTTTTATAAAAATAGTATGTCAAATCTTGTCTAAACACAACTCCGATGCGATCATTTAATAAATCAGTTCCTTTTTGCCCTTTTGTTCTGTAAAACATATCAATACAATGTATATTATGACAGCCACCACATGAGTAATGTGTATTAAACTGCATTAAATATTATGTAAGTTTGTCAAATGCACCTCTCCCACGAGTAAGCTAAATAGTCGACGGCTCTCTGGATAATGTGTTTATGAACTCTTTCTGATTTCAGGAAAATTTTCATTTTTCCAACATCAGTTGTGAAATCGGAGTTACAGAAACGGTAAAGCATTAATAAAGTCATACAGTAAATCATTTGATACCTAAAACAATAAGTAAATATTATAGTCAACAATGTTGGTATCTTCGGCCGCGACGGCGACGGCGCGCGGCGGCGGCTGGCAGTGACGTAGTGGCGGCGGCAATGGTGACGTCATGACGATGCACATATGAGTGATGATGGTAAAACATACGATGCACATATACTGCCGCCGCCCCGTTCCTCTTCTCGCTGTTATCCACTTTGATATATCCATATCACACAAACATTTAGAAAGAGGTATCCACACTAGTAACATAATAGCTACTAGCCGCTCATAAAACCCATTTATATGATATCATTACCACCTGCTGTACTTTCAACTGCAGGCTAGAACTTTCACACTTACCAATACAGGATATGCCCCATCATAGATAGTATTGTAATAAAAAGTTTATATCTTCTTACAAAAAAGTTTCCTATAAATGTATTGTATAACGCACAGCGTGCGAGTAGGATACTTTCTGCCATAACCTGAAATTAATGATGTTAGTTTTCTAGTACCTATTCTAAAAAGTAGTCGTTTTACTATTGAAATATATTGCTTTATAATTTACTATTTTTTAACTTCGATTATCAAAATATGTCAATAATAAAAAATAAACTTTCTAATGGTGAAATAATTTTCGAAATCTGTTCAGTAATTCTTGATATTACTTTATAGTAATAGTGTAATATTGTCGATAGGTTTAATAATCTGTACGTTTTCAAATGGCAGCATTGCCAAATTACGAACGCTCGCATTTTGGCAAAATGCTGGATGCTGTCATAATTCTCTAGACATGTTAGTGATGATAAGCAGCATACACACACTGTAAAAACCCTCTTCTCTTTGTCGCCAGAATGCAGTTTTAGGCGTGAAGTCATATTTAAAGAAATGGAGTAAAGCATAGAAATGCAGTGCAGACGCGAGTACTCGACGCCGTCAGCCGTCGTAGGTAACATTTAAAAACATACATACATGCGTTCCGCTTCTGTAATGGCTCACGTCACATTTTAAACGCGGGCGCCTTCAGCTTCGCTTCACGACCCCCGCCTCTACACTTGGGGCCTGTTTAATAAAACTTACAATTGTAAATTACAATGACAATTTGATGTACATTGCGGAGTGGGTGATCACTAATATTTTGCAGTTTCATATTAGCTACGTAATGAACACCAAATTGTCGTTGTAATTTACAATTGTAAGTTTTATGAAACATCCCCTTATTGTGTAAGTTTCGCACATATAAGAACCTATACATTGTAACATACTAACGAGTTTTAACTGTTTAACGGTAGGATGTTCGTCGATTTGGAAGTAATATGGCAACCAACAAGTTTCATTCATTAAAACCATTTGAATACTTGTGGTCATATTCGCATTTACATCGGTGTGAAAGTCAATACAAATGGAGACAAAGTAAGCAGCTAATGCAGTCGTAGATATTATCATTAAAATATTCCATTTTAGCATCTGGTAACAAAATAATATTTATTAATGACTTCTAGACAAAACTGCGGACAATAGTAACGCGTAATTTTGATTTGTTTGATTTTTGAAAGAAAAATCTTTCTTTTAGATAGCGTTTCATAGCGTTTTAATTAGTATGACTGCAACAAGTGCTGAAGTAAATGCATCTTTACTGTATATAACGCCTCTGCGAAAGCACACGTAAGCGACCATTGAACCCTGCGACAGACATCCTAGTGATTCTAGTATTATTTTTATCCGATTTCAAAAAAGATGGAAAAAATGTATGTATACATATATACATTGAATTAAATTATTTTTCGTGTTTCGCGTCGGTAAAATCCACAAGGCAAAATCAATAGTATTACCACTTGTATCTAATAGTACTACCATAAAGGGCAATAGAGGTATTGGTTGGAGTGCCGTACCAAAAAGGTAAAAAGTAACCCTAATGGTGACAGTTTGTTTGTCCAGTCACACAGCGTTTGGGCAAGGGGCAAGGGGGGCCTTTAAGTTATTAGTGAAAAGTTATTTTGAAAATTGGTAAACCGTTTTTCCTTTTGAAGTTCGGAACCCAAAAAGATATTGATCATTGATTCTTAGAATTTTATTTAATTTCAGTCAAATAAAATTCTAACAAGTAAATTTCGGGCAAGTAGTCGGTTACCCTTTACAAACATTTTGTTTTGTCACATTAGTTAGTACTAATTAACTCAGGTAGTCGTGAGTGTGGTTGATTTTTAAAATATTAATCAAGAAATAAATAATTGTAACGTCCTGTATTTCTTGAATCCGAAACTCATTTTACGTGGCTAAATTAAGCATACTTACCTTCAAATATAAAGAGTAATTTGAGGGAACGTCTGAAACATAGTCGAAAAAACCAACGACTAGATACAAATGACTATATTTAAAAACAGCCAATATTATTCTCAGGGATCCGCGGGTATTTTTATTAAAAAACGGAGTAACAAAGTTTTCGAGGGCTACCACTGTTCCTAATACGTCCAATACGAATCCTCGCGATAAATAGTGCATAGCACATTTAGGTATATAAGTTATGACTAAACCCCGTTCGTCATAATAAGGAACCTGAAAGTACACAGAAATATATTCTATTGTTATTTATATCAATTACCTATATTTTTTACTGTTACGTGTATTTGAAAGAGTAGTACTTACAAACAATTTTATAAGGATGTCTAAAACGCCAAAGAGTTCAACAGAGTATCGGAGATTAATCGCTAATGACTGGGAGAAAAGTACCGCAAATTCAGCTTGAAAAAAAAAAACAATTGCAACGTAAGACTCAAACATTCATCAAAAAATTAAGTTCGTCGTCTCCTACATTAAACTTAGTGAGTGAAAGTAATACATACTCTGAAATTGAGTCACTGCAATACTGACGATCACGGTTATTACTCTGAATACAAGCCACGATAGCATTAACCTGTAATGTAAAAGTATTTTAGACATCGATATGCTATGCAATCTTAATAAAAATATTGCGTTAATTACAAACATTATGGTGCCTTTCCACCAGAGATGTGCTATGCAGCTATGCTGCGAAGATGTATAAGCTGCGCTACGAAACTATGTGACCCCAATACTAAGCTACATAGCTTAGTATTGGGGTCACATAGTTTCGTAGTTTCGCACAGCTACATAGCTGTGCGAGGAAGATGCGCAGCGAAGACGCGCCTCCGCAAAGTCGCTGCGTAGGCATACTGTAGGTACTCTGCTCGGAATATAGCTAAAGTACGCATCCACAGCACGCATCCATAGCACACATCTAACCAATGAATATGATTGGTGATATCAAACGCATCCGTAGCACCGTAGCATAGCACATCTCTGGTGGAAAAAGCACCCGTACACTGCTATTTTTATTTCTTTTAATAAAATGTTGCAGTTATTTTGTAGAAATTTGAAACAAATTTGGGTCAATATGCTACTATTTCCAGGTTGTGTAGATTGTATAATATGTTGGCCAGATATCATGATCTTAGATATTACTATGCCCTTAAATGTATTATAAAAATATTGCACTGGCTGCTTTTTGTTAAATTATGTCTATTTTTTATTTTTTAATATAGTTTATATCTTGTTTTTCTTGTTCACTTGATTGTGCATGCTGTGACTACTTGTAATTGAGCTAGCTCTTAATCTTTTTTTTATTGTCTGTAACTTTGCATGTGCAGAGTGTAGCTTGTAAGTTGTCCATAATAAATAAATAAATAAAAAATAAATAGACTTTACAAACGTCGGCATTGTCGCTGTATGACACCGAACTATTTCGCGATATATTGTTTTGTAAAATGTAATTATTGAAACGTCAGAACCAGAACAATAAGTAGTGTCCGACAAAAGCTTCGCCTTTTGCTGCGGTCATCAGCCACCTTTGGTTAAAATACAATGGCCTTCCTCGGTGAAACATTCGGCCTATGCCAAGTTCGAAGGTTCCTAGCAAAAAGAATTGTTACAAAAGAGCAAGCGCACGTAGATCGGTGATCACTGATCAGTCCATCGTCATCGCGAATAAACACTTTCAACTCCTAGGTATGATCAAAGGTACCATTTTAATGTGCCAAACTTTTATTACATCATGGTTAAGAAGATCAGGTATACTCAATTCTATGACAAGCCGCCATTGCTAGCCCATTGGTGACGTAAGTGTTATCACTCTGTTACCATTCAATCGGTATCTCCAACATTTCAAGGACGTAAATTTTGATATTGAAAAATAAGTGAATTACTGACTAATGTATTTAATAACTACCTATTACTTGTCACATATTATAAAAATCATTAAAACTGTAAGTAAATCTTTTACTAAAGTTTAAATTTCCTGGCGAAGTAAATATAAAAACATTGGTTGTGGGCAATTTATTTATTACAAAATGGCAACCCAGAGTGGGATGACGTCACCTGGGCTAACCTTGAAATGTTAGCTGTCACTTTTGAGCATACCTGGTTTTCTTATACCATGTCTTAGAGCTCATAAACGCACGGCTTCGTCTTCGGCGGAAGTAAACTTAAAAATCTAAACTCATAAATAGCGATAGCTGATTAATCTTCAGTTTCGGCCAAAATTTGAGGTTTGGTCCGTAATCCGGAAATTATCAATAAGTCACCCTACAGATACTGTTGACGACAGGTCGACATGGCAATTGGGGCATGCATGAGGTGAGCCGCGGAGGCGGGGTCGCCCCGCACACCCGCACAGTCCCCGCGGCGTCTTAGTCTTAGTGTCGCACGAGTCCGTATCGACCGCGTTTATCGATTATAATCTCGCTCACATAGTGTTGGGTTCTTACCCGGAAAATTCCCGCGTTTTGGGAATTTTCCCAATTCTGAGGGAAAAAACCCGAAAAATTCCCATTTCAAGGGAAAATATTTTTTATCGCATATATTTGTATTAAAAGTAAGGATTTCCAACAAAGACCATTTAAATATAATGTATGCCTACAAATGCCCAATTTATCTTCTGTCGTAGTGTCGTATGAACTCTTAAAAAACTTAAAGGAGATCATCGGATTTCGGCCCAGAAGTCAAAGTGCCGGGCAAAAAATAATTTTGCTATATTCCGTTAGATCTTATCCATATGAGCATTTATTACTATGGCACCAAAGCTGTAGGGTCAATATCTTCGGTTTTATTCGATTTAAAAAACTGAATTTTCATACATTTTTGGTGAAAATGTGAAGTGCCGGCCATGAAACAATATTTGTATATCCCGTTAGAACTTATCCATTTGACCATTTATTATTAGGGCACCAAACGTCTATGACCATTATTTTGACTTTTGTTGGACTTTACGTTATAGTTTCTGTGTGAAAAGTGCCGGTCAGCAAAAAACACATGTCAAAGCTATCGAGAAGATACCTGTAAACATTATTCACTATGACAAAAACGTGTATGACCATTTATTAGTTTGGCTTTTGTTGGATTTAAAAAAAAACTTGATTTTTGATTCATTTTGTATAAAAATAAAATATAACAGGCGCGTTATTTAAGGGATCGTCAAAATGTTTATTACTATGGCATTAAACGACTATGACCAATATTTTGAACTTAATTCCATTTTCCAAAAATCAAAAAAATGTTTTATCTAGTGATAATGGAACTATCTTGCTAAAGGCGTAATATGGTGGTCGTCTTTTGAAAAATAGGTTTGCGTTTGACCACTACCTTACCTGATAGTGATACATGCTTAAGAAACTACTTTTTTTAAAGAAAAGTGTATACAAGGAATAAACAGTGGGGTGATAGAGGGACCTACTATGTTATCGGCCGAGTAGCACCAGGACATTGTGATAGGCATACTTGCAAAGTACAACTACCCGACTCCTGTTTTCCCTAACAGATACTTCAGACGTCATGCCAATATACGAGTTTCGTCACTAGATGGCAAGCTTATCTTTGGAGGGTGGTAACCATTTACGGTCAAGGTGAATCAATACCATAATTCAACCTAAACTTAGGCCGTAACGTTGAGTCGAATGCAAAAACTACAGCCAACGTCATATCTAAAATCAGATAGTATTAATATAGAAGTTCACCTAACAACACACAAAACAAAAACACAAAGTATTTATCTGACTAATAACTAGTCATTGGGAAAGCTCTGCTTGTTGTCATTGTTAAAATTTATAAAAAAAAGTTTTTTTTAAAAGTCCAATAAAAGCCAAAGTCGACATTTGGTAGTATAGTAAAAATACATCGTTCAAGTCGTTTACCAAAAGATTTGACTTATTTTGTTTCGCTGGCTGACATTTTCCCATTTGAACCAAAACGGAAAGAGAGACGAATAAAAAGTCAAGATAACGGTCAAAAATGTTTTGCGCCAGATTATTAAATGTTTTAAAGGTCCTTTGTAATCCGCCGTACCGCATTTTTTACCCAAAGCACTTTATTTTCATACAAAACAAATAAGAAATCAAGATTTTTAAAATACTTACACTAAAAGCCAAACTAATGGTCATACAAGTTTGGCGCTATAGAAAAAAATGTTAACAGACATCTACTCGATACTCTCAACATGATATTTTTGCTGGTCGGCATTTTTCATATTTAAAATAAAACGTAAATTCCAATAAAAGTCAAAATAATGGTCATAGATGTTTGGTGTTATTAAAAAATATTGAGAAGCAACTATTAGACAGATTCGACGTATTTTTTTCGATGGCCGGCATTTTAACATATTAACCAAAACTGAAAGTCCAAATAATGATCATAGAAGTTTGGCGCCATACTAATAAATGTTCTAACGGTCCTTTGTAATACGCCTGTATACCTTTTTTTCCAACGGACATAATATTATTTTTTACAAAATGTATGAAAAGTCGAGATTTTTAAAATCCAATTACAGCCAAACTAATGGTCATACACGTCTGGTGTCATAGTAAAAAATGTTCAGAACAATCTACTCGAAAGGTTTGACACATTTTTTTTCTCTGACCGGCACTTTCAAATTTGGGCCGGCCAAAGTATGGAAAGCCGATGATCTCCTTTGTAATATATTTTGAATGGAATGTTCGATTTTAATAATTCCATGCAAAGATATCTACATATTATAGGATATATAGGATGCTTTTGGCACGAGAGAATGTCATCATCGAGGAGCAACATGGTTTTGTGCAAGAAATTGGGAGGCACGAATACCTACAGATATTATTTACTTGGACTATGAAAAAGCTTTTGATCGAGTTCCTGTCACACCATTGATTGCTAAATTAGAGCCCTTTGGAATCAGAGGCAATGTCGTGAAGTGGATTGAAGACTTCCTGTCAAATCGCACATTCTCTGTGCGCATCGGAGAATCATACTCTGTTCCCAGAAAAGTCCTCAGCGGTGTGCCGCAGGGATCGGTGTTAAGACCTATTTTATTCAGTATCTACCTTACAGATCTTAAACATGGTATCATGTCTGATATATCACTCTTTGCAGATGACACGAAAATAACGGGGAATCCACTTATTAGCCATAATATAATCCAAGATGATCTTGATAGAGTAATTGCTTGGACCCGAGATTGGCTAATCACATTAAACGTAGACAAATGCACTGTGTTGCATGTTGGCAGTAACCACCCCACGTTGAGTTACACCATTGACTCAAAACCTCTCGAGTGTGTTAAAAAATAAAAGGACCTTGGCATAACGATAACACATAATCTAAAGTGGGACGAACACATTATTGGAATCACTAAGAAGGATAACTCCCTTTTATACATAATTAGAAAAGCTTTTTATCATATAGATACGGAATTGTTTCTTAGGCTTTACAAAACTTACTTACGTCAGACTGCTGTTAGAACATGGGTTTCAAATATGGAGACTTTACTATCGGAAGGACATTGCACTACTAGAGAGAGTCCAAAGAAGAGCAACAAAGATGGTGACAGTACTGGCTGGCCGGAGTGGACCTTAGCGGGGGCCGCAGGACTCTCACCTCTGGCTTGCCTTCATTGGCCAGCCAGAGTGGGGCGTTAGAGCTATACGCTCGCAGGGTGGAAGTGAAAGATGCACAAGTCGCGAGTTGGTAAGGCGGGTAAACCGCCTCGCAGAAAGCGGTGTACACCTCTTGACACCCTGAGATGCTCACAACCATGTTGCTGCCTTGCCGTCCAGTCGCGTCGGCTAGATAGGTGGCCCAACCAGTGAGTGACGAGTCACCGCCTGCCCAATGTATCTCTGTTATTAACATTGGTCGAGCAGGCGCCATAGTCCCCCATAGCCCCAGTATATAGGTTCACTAACCCCCAACCTAATAGCCCAGTTACTTTTGTTCCCATAATCTGCAATAGTCCTACACGAACCAGGGATAGTCTTTGGGTGCACTCCCATAGTGCATACAGGGATAATCGCCGGTTGGTGTCACAACACATTTAGAGTAAATTGTCTTAAGGGGCCTCTACGTGTTGGCTTCGGCCCCACGCACGCCTTCCAAAAGTCAGGGACTCCATGACAGACCCGACCCGAGACATGGAAACGACATACAAATAATAATAAGATTAAAAATAATTAAATAAAAAATATTTTCCCATGATTCGGGAATTTTTCGGGTGTTTATTTTATTTTCCCATATTTTCCCGATATTTTTTCTTTCCCACCCAATTTTTTCTTTCCCTGCCCATCACTACGCTCACATAATTTACTTTTATAATTTTTTTCTTTTATTTTTATTTTTTTTTTTTTTTTATTTACTTTTTTATTTTGATTGTACTGTTTTCATGTGTTATGTCTGATTGTTGAAATTTTAGTTCTGTGCAATAAAGTATATTTGATTGATTGATTGATTGATAATTTATTACTATTGTGTTTTAAAAATGGCTACGGTTGCATTTTTAAGGCCGGTACTATTATTACATATTCGTCAGGGAACACAACATAAAGAGCGAATTGTGTTTGACAAAGGTTAAAGAGATAACAACGAATGCAATTTTGTCAGTCACGGCAGAAAACTGGAGCAATTTCGAAAAACATGTCCAGAACCTTGAAAATGAATATTGGGAAAAAGACATGGGAATGGAAAATGAAATGGAAGATTTTATTACAAAAGTCGGAGACACCATTGACGAAGATTCTTTAAGTTTTTGTAGCGATACGTTAGATGATTCAGATGAATAAATATTAACTTAAATGAAAACGTGGTATTATTTTATTCACATTTTGTTACATACATAATAAAAATATATCGATATTGAAAACGTCACGTCACTAGAGAATTGCCATGTCGACCTGTCGTCTACATTACCTATTCCTTAGTTTGTCGTAAGCAGGTGATTAACCTTATGTTTACACTGAATAATTATATATTATGATGCATACATGAATTTAAAAATAATTCACATACAGTGTTATAAGGAGGATCTGAGATTGTAGCCTAAATTTTTTTTAAGAGTTGAACGAGTAAATTCTGATTGAATACTTGATTATCAAGACTATGTGATAAAAGCTTCCCGGAAGAAGTAAAATTCATGCTTCTTACAGTATTTTTTGCAATAGTTGTGTTCTATTATAAGTAACCTAATTACTTCTTCATCCAATCCGTACTTACTTCGATTCAGGGTTTGACCTGAACTCAGCAATAAACTTTGGGATAGGTATTTTAAAGCGTCTACTGGACAACGTCTCTATCATTGCGACTGATTGCCTCCCATGAAATAATCTTTGACGCAGGCTCTTTTGATACTGAAATCATATAAATATTTTATGATTATTATTACGTCTGGTGCGACATAATGTGTAATGTGTTCTAGACCCATGTTTTGATGCTTTGAATTGCATTCTACACTTTGTCGACGCTTTCACCTTGTAGAACCATCCTACTTGTACGTTTTACTAAGAAAAAATGCTATTAAAATAGTACTAATTGTAATACAATTTGTCACAAGTAAGTATGCAAAATTAAAATATAAATAACATATCTTACATTTTTGTGTTTTTTTAAATATTTCACAAACAACTTATCAAAAAATGGACCCATTTCTTTAAAAACGTTCTGCAAATAAGACCATTCGACATGATACTTCTTGAATATTCTGATAAAGTCTTGCCTTGATATATAAAGAATCTGAAATTTAATTTGTTCGTTAATTTTCCTGATTGTACTGATATATGGTATTGCCAAACTGCAGTTTAGAAACATAACTGAAGATGTTTATTAACGCTTTAACATTTACTAACTTAGTACTTTTCTTATATTTTAACGATTCGTTAGTTGTTTCCAACCATAGAGCAACACGGACCGCCCCAATACTAACAAAGTTTATGAAAACATTTCATCACATTGTTTATAGCCATCAAATGTGTTTATGTTCAATAATGGCATTATGTAAAACAAAAATAACATGATCAAATTTTATAACTGCATTGAGATTTAGAATCTATTCACCGGATTCAAATTAATTTGTTGTTGTTATGTTAACAATGAAAGTGTGCTACTGGAAACACTTGCCTCGCAGTCCGTTGCAGCAGTATAAGTCCTCAAGGAAGCTTGATCCATAAACACTGAGTTCATTGAAAATAACAATTTATCATAAATAAACCTCTTTATGGTTTCTCCCTTTTCATTCAAATACTCACATTTCACAATACCCTGAAAGAATCAATAGATATCCAGAAAATATATTTAAAACTTAATTTAAAATCATAATTTTGTATATAGGACGCACCCGTGCTTAAGGCATATTATAGATATAGATCGATAAATTCGGATGAGCATGATAAGGACCCGGTGGTGTAATGGTTAACATGCTCTTCCAGGCTTGCCAAGAACTGCGGCTTCAAGTCCCGTCCAATTTGGATTAAAATATTCGATTTAAATTTCTCTTTTTAAAACGATAATGTTATAAGTATATTTATATTACTCACACGTGCTAACCAAGTGACATTTTCAATTTGAACGCCAAACATTATCATTATGGAATTCGCCGGATGTATTATAAATCTAGATTTACATGCTAGTTCCTTTATAAGTTCAGGGTTCGCACCCCGAAAGGCTCGTGACTCGCCTATTATTTTTTCAGCTGCGCTTCCTTGTAGATTCCAATACACTTCTTGAGATTCATTTCTCATTATGTCAGGATGCAAAATATCTTTTCCTTTGTGAAATTTCCAGTGACAAGTTAAATATCTGTCAAGTCGTACCAATAAATCTGGATGAATTTTAAGACGGCTATAATGATTTCTGAAATTAGTCACTAGAGTCTGATATCTAACTTCTTGAACGTGGGTTAAAAACATCGCAGCCATTACTCTTGTTTTCCAAAAGGTTCCTATTATCAAGTAACCGAACATCACAAACAATCCAAGTAATAATTTGTTTAGAGAGTTTCCTGAGACAGACAAATCAGGTAGTAAAATTTGACTTGTCCAAGCAATGGGTATAGATAAGATACCATATGCACTCAGCTGTGATACACATGATGAATTAAAAACACAAACATCTCGGCCATAAAAATATGTAAAATCAAACTCAGGAGTAAACCTTATAATCCAATAAAAGAAGTAAGATGAAATGTACGTATAAGCCAAATAAGTATATATGAATTGAACATCTATCAGTTTCCAATAACTTTTTTCCTTATTCCATCGCTTTTTGTATCTGTTACCAAAAAGCATATAAGTTTTCAACAGCCGATTATACGAAGCCAAGTATTGATATTCATTTAAGTCAAATATGTAGAGAAAAGTTTCAACCCAAGGCAATGCCAACAGATCAAGTATGAAATGTTTCTTTTTGAAACGTTGCATTATAACTTGGACAATGCTTTCTTTTTTTTCAAGGTCCGATGTGCTCGTAAATAGTAAAACGATGACATCAAAACTATATAACAAATTAACCATCAGACTAAAAGCTGTGAACCATGGCACGTTTTTAATAACATTTCTTGTTAAATTAGGTGGCATTAAAAATAGTGCAACAGTGGCAGTAGTTTTGACCACGAGGTACCAAGTATATCCAAAAATAGAATGTGGAGCCAAGATCCAAGGAAACGTTTCTTTATAAAACATAGACTTACGTCGCACAAAAGCATCAGGACACAATACTAACTGGCCAATATACTTAGCACAGTGATAATTAATCTCATCTACGGGTATTGCACAATATTTCCTGGCAGGATTTAACTTCCAACTCTCTATAGTATTCGATATTTCCCACCAACGGTGTTTAATCCAAGCAATGTCTTCGCGTTCCACCCTATCCATATTTTCAAGTAATTTGATGTTGTGTAAGTCACGTGCATGCTGTAATCTTTCTTTCGCTAATTTCATTATATAAATCCGGTCTTTAGGAAATTTGTGTAGAGACATGAGGATTTTACTTCGCGGAATTGAAAGAACCTCGCAATAAGAGAAGCATCTCATGATCACTTTTCGATTTATTGGTGGTATCAAAAAACTGACGTCACCAAAAAGTGTACCACTGGTCACAGATAACATGGGAACAGCACTATCGTCGGCAGCAATCAGTTGTACGATGCCCGACTTGACGTAATAAAGCTTACTGTAGCAAGACGATCCTATGAAGAATCTTTCCCCTGGCATCTTATACACGAGATCAACATGCTCGCATAGCCAACGCTTGAACGATGTACTTGTATTTCTAAGAATAGGACTGTGAAGAAATACGGGATACACCAAATCGTAATTGATATGTATTCTCAAATACCAAGGTAAATTAAGCACAAAACGAGGCATAGAACACAAGCCATTTTTTTTTGTCCAAATATATGTATAATAATTTTCAAGCATGACGTGTGCATCTGTCGACGGATTTCTAATTTTAGTTTCTTCAAGAATCCTCAAAACACGCGGATTAAATTTGTATTGTAGTTTCAGCCGCATTATGTTTTCAGAGAAAAACTTAGGCATTATTAAGATTATAATAAATAAATATCCTCCTACTATTATAATGCACTCAATCAAAAATTCTGAAACTGTGTTAGGAATTCTCGTATCTAGGGCATATCGTAATATTCTTGATGTGAGCATGATCCATACGTACCAATGCCCCACGTAATCATTTTTATTTTCAAACTGCAAAAATAAAATCTTATATTTGTACCGATTTCGGGATAAGTAAACTATTACTTTGATGTTAAATGTACGATAGACAATAAAATCGCCTCCGTGGTCCAGTGGTTGAGCGTTCGGCTCACGATCCGGAGGCCCCGGGTTCAAATCCCGGTGGGGACATTGTAGGGAGCGCTGGTAATTTCAATAAAACCCCACACAAACAATTGAATGAACTGTATTACTTAGGATATTAATTAAATTACAAGATCCAAACATTGAGACGCGTTGGCTTGCTCGCGCTAGAGATGTGACTGACCATAAATGGTAGACTATTAGGTATGTCCCATACAGACATATCACAAATATCACTTTGTAATCTCTAGTTTGGTTAGGACATTACAGGCTAATCACCTGATTGTCCGAAAGTAAGATGGTCCGTGCTTCGGAAGGCATGTTAAGCCGTTGGTCCCGGTTACTACTTACTAACTTACTTAAGTATGTAGTCGTTACATGAGCCATGTCAGGGGCCTTTGGCGGCTCTATAATAACCCTGACACCAGGGCTGATGAGGTTGGTATTCCACCTCACAACTCACATGATAAGAAGAAGTAGTGGAAACGAGGCTTTATGTGAACACTTACAACATAATCCCATCGGAATGTGTACCTAACAGAGCACGATGTCAGACGTGCAGTCACTTTTAAACAGCCAAAAATCACTGGTCTATCTTACAAATAATGGTATAAAACTACACGTGAGAAAATTCTCACGCTACTTAAAAGAACTTCTACTAAATGCCCAGGAAGATAAACTTTTTTCTTTTTTTCTGACTTGACTTATTGTAGATTTGCCGCAGATGGCATTAACTACTTGGCCGGACGAAAACAGATAAACACAAAGTACCTGATTAACTGCAATTAACTATAATTTAGACAGGATAGGAGACAGGAGATAGATTTTCAGTGATTGTGCCGATTACGCTATTTCAAACGAAATTTTATGATCAATATTTACAATAAGGTGGCGCAGCGGATAATGCGCTCGGTCTGCGATTGTTGAAGTATTTACCTTGCTGTAGGTAAAGGACCGCCAGTCATATGTTCCTTCTTGGCACATTTTACATAGTCCGTGACGGGTCGCAAGTACAAAACCACATACCATAGCGTTCGATATGATAATAAACGTAAATGTATATCCCAGTATTATCTGCCAATACGAATGTGTCGTTTTCAATTTACAGTAATCTGCTATCCTGTAAATTCTGAAATGGAGAGTTAGGTGAATAATTTAAGGTGATTCTAACAATATTTCTGCTCTTATATTGTCAAAAAGCATAAGAGCGAGTAAGAAATATTTTTATTTAGCTATGTGTTGAATTAGTACAAAGATTAAAAAAACGTAATATCTATACAACTGTACACAGTTTAAAAATAAATTATTATACGAAGGGTATACAAAGCATTTAGTATACACCGATTAAGCACAAAATTACGCACACGATAATCTCACAGTGAATTGTTTTTGGATTATTTTCAGTAAGGCCGGGAGTCTCATACTTTGCTGGTGATTGGACTTGAAATGCATTTGGGGACTTGTCAGGTCTACCTTCTTCCGACAGAAAGCAAACATAATTTGCCCTGAATGGCTACAGCGTGGAGAAAGGCTACAGAGAGAGACTCTTGGGCACTAAAATCACAATGTCAATTTCGCTTTACAAGTCCCTAACCATAACCATAAAAAGTAATACTCACACAAAAAGTTCATTAAAGTTTAATATGTGTGGCCAAATTGTAGGATTCCTAGCACAGACGTCAGTTGACAATAGCGAGAAAATTGGTAGCAAAGACGTTATATCTAATAATAATCTCTTGACAGACTTGGGCACATACTCCCGCTTCATTGCTTCATCTTTTACTTGTCTATAAAATAATATTAAAATAAATATAAACTAAAACCTGACTTCCGTAGTAAATCGTGTTCTAAAAATGTGAAATAACTTCTTATACAAACAAAGCAAATAATGTCGGTACACTTCTTCTTATCGTGTGGGTTATGAGGTGGATTACCAATCGCATCAACCCTGATCAGGGTTATCATTGAGCCGCTAAAGGCCCCTGACATGACTCATGTAACGACTACACACTTACATCAGTAAGTAGTAACCGGGACCAACAGCTTAACGTGCCTCCCGAAGCACGGATCATCTTACTGTCGGACAATCAGGTGATCAGCCTGTAATGTCCTAAACAAACTAGGGATCACAAAGTGATTTTTGTGATATGTCCCCACCGGGATTCGAACCCAGGGCCTCTGGATCGTGAGACCAACGCTCAACAACTGGACCACAGAGGCCGTTTACACTTCTAATAATAATATATATTTTTTTGCATTAAAATAGTTAGGTCTTTAAACTAAATAATAGTATTATTAGAATTAATAAGACAACTTCTTTATTTCAAAGATCAACCTATTTTAACACGTTGACAGTCCAGTGATCCATATACGGATCATGACGGACTACCTTCATAGCACCCCCCGTGGAAAAACGCAGTAAGTGGACTAGCGACATTTTTTTTTTATTGCACCATTCAATTCAGCGTACACGAATACACCTTCTCACAAATTTTCATTAAGATATCAGTAAAAATGAAGAAATTATTACAAAAACAATGAAATTGTGCAACATTGATAAAAATATTTTTCCACCATAATAAGAAAGTAAGTATAAATACGTGATTTTTTTTTGGTATTTTCCCATATAGTAAAGTCATAATAACACTTACTTCGATTTTACACGAAAGTTTTTTAGGATGGTCGAGTCGTAAGTAAACGTACTGACATGTTTCACGACATTATACGACACGACAGTGGTTGTACGTCTAGTTACTTCGTTATTCCACGAATGTTTTAGCGTTACTATTTGTTGTAACTCCAGCTACTTGCCTATTCTGCGAATCTTTTAGTGTAACGGTTTGGTGTAAATATAATCACGTAGTTTTTTCCAAGCAAGGTTTGATATTACTATTACGTTATTTCATTTATCTTCATTTTTCGATGATATATATTTTACACTATACTCTTCGTAAATATGAATACAACTCTTTTAAAGACAATAATTTGAATCATTTGTCGTGTTATTCTAATTACCTGCAAATATAGACTACTTATTAATGTCCTAAGTAAATATACTTACTTATCACTAGCGTAAATCCCTATGTTTTATTTGGTTACTGTACTTACGCCGTGCCAGCGGCGGCGGGCTGCACACTCAAAGAGAGGTATTAGAAAGATATTAGAGAGGTATTACATCTATCCACCAATTTTTCGTCAATCTCGACTTTTTATTCAACCAAAAATCGACCCTATTATTACTGTACTGTGATCGTTATTTGTAGGGTCGTATGCTGATTGTGGTTTTACCACGGTAAAACCAAGATCACCTATAGACAAAATTATTGCCGACGAAGTTTATAAAAAACGACCTTATTATTATTGCACTGTGATCGTTATTTGTAGAGTGAAAGCTGATTGTCTATTTGTGATCGTAGTTTTACCACGGTATTCCGTCAGTCAGCATACGGCCCTACAAATAACGATCGCATCGTAGTAATAATAAGGTCGATTTTTGTCAGAATAAAAAGTCATGATTGACGAATGTTGGATAGATGTAATAAATATCTCTCTATTTAATTTGTTCATGGTGGCTACTCGAAGCGTGCATATCTTTGTGTGGAAGTAAAAAACCCAAGGATTATACGTATGCTCAACTTGGACAAAATCGAAGATGGTGAGTTATTTACTTATAAATAGACTAGCTAGATTTTAGGTACCTATTACCTCACCTACTTAGTATATTACTATTTATTAGACTATTAATATTATAAATATTTTGTTTTGTAAGGTTTACACAGAAGCAGATCCTACCTACCTACCTACCCTACCTACCTACCTACCTGACGACCTACTTGACGTAAGTTGGTTTGGTTAATGCGTGATGATGATTGCACTGCTCTGTACTAATTATTAAAGTAAACTAAGCATGCCTATTTGCCTATTCGGTGCTTTTAATCTATAAACTAACTACCTATTTAAATTGGGGTGTGCCGTTTTTGTACATTCGCTATCACCTGGCATAGCACCTGGTATATGAATAAAATAAAGATATTTGAACAAAAAACTGTTACGTGATCAACTGTAGTATTTCGGCTTGGTTGTGAATTATCTACCTAGGTATATAAGTTAACTTTTGCAAAAACACCCTTGATTTTGTTGTTATTTGTGCGCTTGAGTTTGATATACATTTTATTATTAACGCATTGGTACTAACCTTCTATTTAATACCTAAATAACGATAAAATATCTAGGTTTGTGTCTAATTTTTAGGGTGATTTGGTAATGGGTTTTTTTTATTGCTTAACGTCTATTATGTACCTACCTACAAACAATGTATTTAAACCATTATGTTACAATTAACAGATTCCACTAATACTGCAACCCAATCCAGTACAACCCAGTGGAAGAATGACCAGAAATGCAAAAATATTTCAAGAAACTATGAGATATCTTCTCGTCGTAGTCAACATGAGACACATTCTCTTGAAGGTTCGTATGTACCTATCCGTATCCTACTAAAGTTCTTCTCTCGTGTGGGTTGAGACAATAATTGACTGACCTCATCAACCCTGGTATCAGGGTTACTACTGAGCCGCTATAGGTCCATGACATGCCTCATGTAACGACGACATACCTGCATACTTAATTAAGCCGCAACCGACTGCCTAACGTGCCCTCCGACGCACAGATCATCTTACTTTTGGGCAAAAAAAAATAATATTAGTACCATTTCTGATTTACGACTTGGCCGGGAAGCTAAGCAGCTGAAAACGTTCCATGTTTTGTATGCCGAAATATCCTTTCAGTATTTGTATTCTAGATTGATATAGGTATTTACCTACTAACCTGGAAGCGGCGCGTGGTAAAGTTTCTCTGAAATAGTCAGTGCCTGTGTATTTATGGTATAATTATTCTGTTATTTTCCTCTTATCATAACAACCACAGATATATTTTTGATTTGCTTAATGTAGTTTTTTCTAGAGTTATCTCCTATGCAAACCAACTGGCTTTTATGGGGTTTTAGCCAAGTTGCAAACGATTAAGTACGTAAAACGACAGTGACAGACCTTATGTCAATCACATACATTTTTATCACTGACACTGTCGCTTTTCGGATACGTTGGAAAATTGGCTCATCTCTAAGCTTACTATAATAGGTATTAATGGATGTTTTTCTTTTTAGTAATTTATTATCATACTTAATAGTTTTTTATATTTTGTCATTTGCAGGTTCTACCGAAAAGCAAAGAGGGGGTGATCGGAAAGGAGCAAAATGTTCAAGAAAACACTTAATGACTAACTGTAATAACTGAAAATGAAGGTTTTTCTAATAAAGGCAAGTGCCATACCGTATTAATATATTTTGTGATTATGCATGTATTAATTAATAAACGTTTTAAAATTAAAAGTTGGATTTTAATTACAAATAGAAATAACTCCCTGAAAACTAAAAACCCATGCGGGTCAAACGGCTTTCGGCACAGCTAGTAAATAAATATTTTTTTTTAATACAAATTAGAATAAACACTTAATTGGGTGGCCCAAAAGTTCACGTTCAAAATGAAAAATTTGATGGAGGGGCTTATTAGCTACCAGAAACACCCCCGTGTATGTTCAGCGATTATTTACGGTTTAGGAGATATGACCCATTTTACACCTTTTTCTTGATTTTCTATCTTACTTCAGAAATCATCATTTTGTCGCTATCCCTTTCTTAATAATTCTATTTTTTTCTTTCTAATTTCTAATTATTTTGCTTCATAACTATGCCTAAGTATGTGTATCGCTAGGTGAAAAAATAAAAACAATCGAATGAAAGATAAAAAAGTCATTGGAAGTTGGAAGTCAAAGTGAGAATTCGTCTAAAATTGTTACAGTTGTAAGTCTTCGCCGAAGAATAATAAACACATGAGATTTTCATGAACCCTGAAAGTGTTTTTAAAAACTGTTCCATTTAATAGGCTTTTAGACACATCCAAAAAAGTACCCTTAATAGGGGCATAAAACTAAGTAATTAGCCCTCAAAGATTGCAAGACAGACAGATTTTATTTTAGCATCTTATAGTATGAATCACCAACAGTGTTTGGGGATAACTTTTTCCTTCATTACAATATGAATACCAAAAGTGACTGCAAGTTTTGTCTTCAGACTGTTGCTATGTCTACCCTGTTAGCGATTATGAGCGTGATTTTTTTTATTGAAAATGTGTCTTTGACCACAAAGGTAGTTAAAGGTTGTTAAAGAACAACGTTAGAAAGAAGCAGCTACCTACATTGTATGAGAATGTAATTTTTTCCTTCAAATCTGTCTATCTTGCAATCTTTGAGGTCTAATTATTTAGTTTATTGCTTCTATTAAAGGTACTTTTTTTGATGTGTCTAAAAGGCTATTAAATGGAGCAGTTTTTTAGAGATATCTACTTTCAGCGTCCATGCCAATCTCATGTGTTAATTATTCTTCGGCGAAGTTTTAACAACTGTGACAATTTTGGTCCAATTCTCACTTTGACTTCCAATAACTTTTTTTTGTCTTTGATTTGACTGTTTTTATTTTTTTACCTAGCGGTATATATCTTTAGACATAGTTGTGAAGTAAAATAAAATAATTATTAAGAACGGGATAGCGACAAAATGATTATTTCTGAAGTAAGGTAGAAAATCTAGAAAAAGGTACAAAATAGGTCATATCTCCTAAACTATAAATAATGGCTGAACATACATGGGGGTGTTTCTAGTAGCTAATGAGCCACTCTATCTAATTTTTCATTTTGAACTTGAAGTTCTGGGCCACCCCGTATAATGTATGAGCATACATACTTCTACATTCTAGACTAACTCCTGCAACAAACAAGTATTTAAAGATACATACAATTATTTTGAGATATTTCCTTATTAAAAAAGCAATTTCTATAGTTACACTATCAAAGATCATTTACTTTCACGTGGAAAAAATAGGTTTCTCAACTTATGCAAAACATGTTGTTAAAAGTTTTCGTGTAAGAACGAAGTAACTAATACTTACAACATCCGAGTAAGATGAAATCGGAAGGTGAACAACGTTGTAGGTAAAGTTACAACTGTCAATGTTGTTCGCACTACGTAATAATAAAGCAGTATCTGTACTTACAACGGAACGTTTGATTATAGTTTCGTGGAATATCTACGCAACCGTGTTTTTTTAATTTTTTTTCAAATATACACAATTAATTAAAAATTAATAAATGTGGGTCAATCCGGGCTACTTTTTGCTATTATTTTCTCTTTGAAGGTTATTTCCAGGACTTATAACTAATTAGTAGGACAGTTTTTTTTAGCTCCTGAAAAGTTGATAAAATCAACTTACTGCGTTTTTCCACGAAGGGTGCTTACGTCCGTGACCCATACATGACCCATACACTTGAATCCCGGGTAACTTAGCAAAGGTTTAAGTAATATGCGGGACTTGCAAGGAAGTCAGAACGTTTTGTATGGGGACTGTCAACGTGTTAATGCAAAAGGTACTTTTTAGACATAGCAATATTCTGAAGATATTCATGGTCGTACGCCAATCTATCTTCATATTTTACTTACTATTTTCAGTTTTTGCGTCAAAGAGCAACAAACATACATCACTCCTGACAAACTCTCGCGTTTACAACATCACCAAGTCGTCTGAAGTTAGATTGAAGCAATAATTTTGATAATATTATGCATAAGGTAATGCATTGTGTATTACCTGTGTATTATATATAAAAACGTGTCACAGACATACACTGGATCACCAATATACCGGTAGTATATCAGGATATATCCTATTAATCCTTGTTCTTCAGTTCCACAACCTGTGCTTATGGAAGAATATATCGCTTTCATAGGACACTGTGAAGATATAAAAAATTTAAATGGATTACTTATAATGAAATAGTGCCTCAATTTATACTTAACTTTTAATGATTCCATAACTTCGTCTTATGTATGTAAAGAATACATCATAAGATTCTGAAGAATCAAATATTCTATAAAATATAATTAAAAAGATTATTCAGAATAAGAATCTTATTCCCGTTGTCCCATTTTTACAAGGTCCGCTTAACTAAGCTGAAGATTTTACAGGTCCGGTTTTTTACAGAGTCAACTGCCTATCTGACCTTTCAACTTGAATAAGAATCTTGTTCTTTATTAATTACACAACCACTTAGCACGTTTTAGGGTTCTGAACCTCAAAACGAAAAACGCAACCCTACTAGGTTCACTTTGTTGTCCGCCCGTCTGTCAGTGTGTTAAGACCCTTTTTCTCGGAAACGGCTGGAAGAATAAGTTATTATATCAGAGGTTCCATGAAGCTGTAAAAAATCAAGCTTTCATAAAATGCAGCAAATATTAGCCTCCCTTTCATACATTTGCTAGGGGAAACAAAACCTTTGGGGTACTCCCATATATCTAGAATCCTGAAATCAGCAAAAACGAAGGACTTACAGCACAAGGAAAGGAAAATCTCCGGAAACCGTAAATATGTTGTGCCATCACAAAAAAATATGTTGGTAAACTTATCGTGAACTACGTAGATGTGTTACGGGAAGAAAACCGGCTAAAAGAATGTATAAAGATCGAAGCGGAACGTACATATTTGAGAATATTAGTAATATTCACTAATATTGTATTCTGTTTAAAATGAAAGCTTAACTTACAAGTAAACATTTCAGAAAGGCTGTGCATACGATAATAAACTGCCACCACCGGCTAAACGGCAGGAAAATAATTTTAACCCATCTAATCGGCTGTTTATTATATTCAACATCATCGTCGGATTCCGTGTAGGATAACATTCTACGATATCACACTTTAACATCACAAAATAATCGTCTGTCCTGTAAATTATGTTTTACAGTAAATATCATTCGGGAAATGTTTGTACCTGCCATGCGTGACAACCAAAGATGACAAAATTTGCCACCAAAGAGAATATAAACCATTCTGCCACAACCAAGCCACAACGAGCATTTTATTCTTTGACAACGAGAACTGTTTTATCTTAAAATCGGGAACATAGAAAAACATGGACCTCCGGTCATATCCTAACCTCCGGCCCGTCGGAGACCCGTATTGCTCTATATAGCCTCCACCGTTTTTACAGGCCCAAGTAGCAACCGATTGTCTTAAAAGAGAATTGTAGATATCTTGAAGGCAAGTAGACTAAATCAAGCCCTTGTCTTGGATAAGTCTTATATGTCTCCAAGATATCCCTCAAGATATCTTGAAGATACAGTTTAGTAAAAGTGGGCACATACTTTAACTCTTATACAAGACAGACTTAAGACAACGCTAAGTCAGACTTAAACCCTACTTTAGACAATGTTCTTGCGTATTCTAAACTTAGAATTCTTGTAGTATCACTTAATACCAAGAATGTATACTTGAAGATATCTACAATACTTAGTTAAGACTATAGGATTGAATTGCACTGAGTCAATTGTAACTTAACGAAGTAAAACTTCAGGTCATACTTAAAACGATTTTTACTTCACGCGTCTTTATTTTAGAATATAATGGCGAACATTTACATTAACACAAGAAATGTCTGTAAGAAAATGGCGACTAAAATACTAGTTGTTATTTTAACAAAAGGTTATTCCGCCGTTTCACATACAGGAAATTATAAACGCATGATTGTTTCTCGTGTAAAATCGATAGAAAGTGTTAAAAAACAGAAGGGCCTTGAATATACCAGAAAAATAATAATAAAATTTGTATTGATTATTCAGCAAATAAAAAAAATGGTGACATATGGTACAGATAAATTCATTTTCTATTAATATGTGACAGCTGAACGCAGTAATTGTTACTACAACAGAAATATTATATTAATTTACTTCAGTTTTTGACGATAATATTGTCAAAAAAAATTACTTGTTTTCGTCCCGTAAGTGCAAAATGGCGTTAAGTAATATTTTTCTAAATGAAGTAAGACTTTAGAAACAATTGATTTCGTAAGAATCAGTTTAGAAAAGTAAAGTCAAGTTGCACTTCATCAAGTACTAGTTAAGATAAATTTTACTTCAATTGTCTAGGAGTATACCAACTTAAGACAAAAAGTATTTAGTGAATTCCTACTTAAAACTCTTATATCTAAAGTTATCCTCTATTTTGATTTAGTGAAGTATTGTCGTAAAATCATGTTTGTTTATTTTGTGCCAGAATTAGCTATGTAACAAGTAACAATTAAAATCGAACGAGCTTTTAAAACGTATGGAAAGTATGTTTGTTTAAGAGGTAAGTTTTTCGACTCGTGGAAGATAAACAATATTGTTATGCTAAGTTCTTACTTGGATAGGAATGTGATTTACTTAATTGTTTAATATTTATCAGAAATGGAACTAACAAACATAAACTCAATTTGCTAATGAGTCTCCGCGCATACATTCTCATAGGTTACCTACATGGTTCGCTGACGCAAAGTAGGTACGATCACCGCGCTTCTAATTGCCAACGGAAACAATGTGATTATTGTAAAAATTTACGAGTGTCCGTTGAATATTGTATATACGAAGAACCCTTGCAATTTGATTAACGTCGTGTGTGTGCGCGGTAGTTTCTAATCCCACCAAAAACATTATTGTTAATAAAGGCGGCCAAATTCCCGATGACTTTTATCAAGCTAAAAACATTGGAATCGAATCTAATGCTCACTTTAAATGCATTTAACCATACACAAAACTTAAAATATATTTATGATTGTGAATAAAGCTTAGTTAAAAATAGGTACATTTTTAAAATTATTAAAAGGAATAATGAAATGAAAGAAGAAAGAAAAGTATCTAGACACGCGGTAGCGTGTCAAGCCAAGTTCAAGAAATAGAACTGGCGAGCCGCACCGTGTGTAATATTACACGAACCATCTGGAGCCACTTTTGACCCCCTCATAAATCAAAAACTATATCACATAAACGTATCAAATTTGGCTCATATATTGAGACTTGCAACATACATATGTGTTCTAAATTTCATAAGCTTATCTCAAACGGTTATTTAGATATTAATATCCAAAAATCCTCATTTTTATCATTGTCTGACTGACCTATAGATCAAAACTCTAACCCAGTTGCAGATGACCTAGAAAGTTAAAATTTGGTATGCAGATAGGTAATTAGATGAATACAAAGGAAAAAAAAACTAGCAACTTTTAAATAATTAGATTCTATTATGAACGCTTAACATAAATACCTAATTAGTGCCTGTACCTAACTATAGATGTAAGAATCAGTAAGTAATCAAAACTCATGACAGCCGGTCTTTTTGTGGTAGGTATGTAGATTAACTTAACATAACATATCACGCCTATATGCCCTATCGGGGTAGGCAGAGCACTAAGTGATCATGGAACCACTTGATGCCACATTCGACAAGTACTATGAGGGTAGGTAAGCAAGTTGGAACATGTGTTTAGTGGTGATAGGTTGTCAGCTTTTCGCCCATGATACAACACAACTCTCATCCATTTTACTGGCATATATTTTTTTTAACTTAACGTGAATCTTAAACAAGTTTAATAGGTATTCAAATGTTTTATTTTTATAAAGTCGACTTTTAGTTTTGAATTTGTCCTTTTAAAAGGACCCACGCGTTACGAGGATATGTACTTACCTACAAAAAGTAATGATATCCAATCAAAAACATAAATGTGAAATGAGAGCCAAGTTCAATATTATCGTTAGCAAAGTTTTTTAGTTACAAACAAACTCAATTTGCTAACGAGTCACCGCGCATACATTCTCATAGGTACATGGTTCGCTGACGCAAAGTTGGTACGATCACCGCGCTTCTAATTGCCAACGGATACAATGTGATTTTTGTAAAAATTAACGAGTATCCGTTGAATATTGTATACACGAAGAACCCTTGCAATTTGATTAACGACGTGCGTGTGCACGTTAGTTTCTAATTCCACCAAAAACATTATTGTTAAAAATGGCGACCAAGTTCCCGATGACTTTATCAAGCTAAAAAAATATTGGAAGCGAATCTAATGCCCACTTTAAATGCATTTTACCATATACAAAACTTAAAATAGATATGTTTATGATTGTCAATGAAACTTTGTTAAAAATAGGTACATTTTTAAAATTATTAAAAGAAAGAATGAAAGAAGAAAGAAAAGTATTTATTTATTATTAGACTAATAGGTACCTACTTTTAAATTTGAACTTAGCAGGTTTTTAATATAAAACTCGATTTTTCATGGTGTAGTGTTGCCGTGCGCTTAGACTAGGTTAGACTAGTTTAATCATTTTTGATAAGATTTGTGCGAGACGTAGGTACCTGGGCCGCCACACGCTGGTTCGGAATTGAAAAACAGGAACTTACGATTTTTTTGACAAAATTGAATGATTGTGTTATACTAATCGATAGAAAAAATTGATAGCAATGAAGAAGATATCGCATCGCTAACAAAAACAGTAGGATGTGCATTATCACAGGTTAATTTTCTGTATTTAATTTTCTGCATTCGAAAACCACCAGATCTTTTTATTTTTTGAACTTCGTCCATCTTTCTGCTTGCTTCTATTTCGATTTTATCGTCCAGTGAATAGACTTTTCTTATGTTTTACTTATTGTAGTCAAAAACGAATAAAACAGTCTTGTATAAGAGCAACAAATAATCTTAACTAATCTAATCTCAAAGCTTAGTATTAAAATTGCCTTAAGTATATCTAGGCAATTCATTTTTTACTTTACAAGACTAAACTGATACTTCAGTAAATCAATTTAGTATTAAGTGAGCCTTCAAATAATCTGAGTAAAGTAAAAATATACTTTTAGACTTAACAGTAGGCTGAGACAAGACTAAATAGTTTTGAGAATACTTAACTTGGTTTTGTGTATTCTAAATTATCTAAAGTAGGATTTGTTGAAAACTATATAGTATTAAAGAAGGAAAAGAATTTATGAAGTCCTAATAAGTCCTATTTGATTTGGATAAATCTCACTTTAGCTAAAGTTTAGACATATATGACTTAATCACAATTCTTGTTTGCTACTTGGGGGGTCCACTTACCTAACTTAAAGATTTGACAAGTCTAGTTTTTCACAGAAGCGACTGCCTGTCTGACCTTCTAACCCGCGAAGGGATAACCCGCCCAATACAGTTTAGGTCACATACCTCCGAAACGCATTATTCGGGAATGTGCGTTTCCTCGCGATGTTTCCCCTCACCGCTAAGCACGCGACAATCATTAATGATCCAAACATGAATTCGAGAATCGATTTCGAAAATCGTAGATTTAGGCCCGTACTGGATCGAACCTGCGTTCTTCCAACTGGGTTACCAGGGCTCTCGGCTATGTAGCCTCCGATACATCGAAACACCAAACATGTTTTATTATTGAAAGAAGATTTTATCTGAATTATTCGAGATCCAGAAAACATTCTCAATATTTTCAATGGAATTAACGAAGTATTAAATAAATATGGCAACCGCCCTAGAAACACGTCCTATGTAAATTAAAAGGACGCAATAAGAAGTATATACTAAACAGAATGATTTTATGTACATAGTGTGTAGTAAAGTAATCTATCGAAGTGAAATAATATTTTATGTTAAAAAAGTAATTAAAAAAAACCTACCTATTTCTAAATGTGTCTCGTTATTGAATACAAAGTAAACAAAGTCTGACATCGCAGTTCGCAACCTTTCAAATGCCCCAATATGGTTGCTTTTACAACGGGTAGAGCATGCGTTTCCTCCGTCTTTCTACTTGCAGACTTCAGAATTTAGTTTCTAATATTGTATTCATTAAAATATTATTTCTTACATTTTTTAGACAGGCTTTGGTCTCGGTTTGTTTTTTAAATTACTTTTTTTTTAATACTTTCTTTTTATACTGGAGACTCAAAAATAATCACAAGTACGTTTACTATGTTTCTTTATTTTAGTATCTTTGATTTTCGATAGCCATTTATTTGTGGAAAAACACATATTATGGTATTTCGCGCACGTGTTCAGTGCAATTCCAACAATTTGCATGCAACGCCATCTATCTTGCGATGCATATACTAGATACAGTGTTAGCTACGTTGCACGTTGGGATGTAATACGGAAAAGGTAAGCACACATTCATTCAATTTTCCTTCATAATTTTCTTTTTCATAAGCGAATGTAACGTTTCTCCAACCACTTAAATTTCAAACGTAATAAATAATATTCTCTGTAACCATTACGACCATTATCACGTCTTCAATTATTTATTAACCTATTTCCATTGTAACACGATTGCTATAAAAGAAACAGCGCCAATTACCATTTCATTTTCTGTGGAATAATATTTCAATTATTTAAAGCCACGCTACGGTGGTTGTTGCTTTGAACGAGTATGAACATTTGTGTGTAAATGCAAATTATTAACGTTTTCCAGAAAGACCTTTTGTAGAAATTCAGTAGCTGCCCTATATCAAGCGCTTCATCGTCTTATCCATCTCACACTTCTTATCAAAAGTATCTGCAAGTCGTTTTCTGATGACTTGGGGCTCTATGAACTGTATTAGGGAGATTTTGTGTGTCTACTGATTTCTCCGGTTAATAGGTCTCCTCGAAGTTTTGGAGCCGTGACACACAACCAAGAGAAAACCCACGCTCTTTACAGTTTGTATTGAATCTCACAGATGACGCTACTGGTAACGTATACGAAATAATTTGTACAACTTGGTTATCTGCAAGTCACTAGAGTAAACTAGAGGCTCTTCTGAAATATTCTGATAGGGCCATATAAATATTCGATCATAAACATAAGTTTTTCTTTATTTAACATTTAAAAGCAGTTTAAGTTTTTATTTTTTATGTTTCGGCACAGGATGGTGTCCCTTTCTATAGTAAATTAATGCTTAAACCGTTTCAGTGTTTTAAAGTGCGTAATAAAAAGTTTGTCCTATTTTTCTGTTTCATCGACTCCTAAAGTCGCGCTACTAAAGTTTTCAAAGTTAATGATAAAGAAACTTAAGAAGGTAAATCTTAAAGGAATAAACTACTCACCGACAGACCCACCGATCACGATCACCGATCTCACCTATTGGAGAGCTTCCACCTTTTGGATTTTGTAGTGAAATGATTGCACCCGGTGTAAACATGGCCAAGTGTGGACCACTTGCAAAATTACTGCTTTCTTTTTTCTCCGAAAAAAAATTGTAAACTGTTAATAAATTACGAATGGATAAAGAAAAAAGTTTGGAATGATATTCGATGATGATGTCTTTTTCATCCGGGACCTTGACCCAGAATTTTGATTCCACTATCGAAACGCGTAGTACAGCTTTTATAGCCAAAAAGTGCCCGGATGAAAAAACCTGACGTGTCTTCGCGCTGGGGGAAATGACTAACGACTAAGTTTGCGATACCGAAGTAACTTGAGCAAATCTTTATCCCTGTCTACTCTTTACTGAGTAGCTTAGCTTCGAAATCGAATCTTACAGAATTAACTCGGCTTTACTTTATTTTTTCGACTTTGACAAGATTCTCCTTAATATTACTACTAGGAGACATTATTAATATTATTCTTCTTATTAATTTATTCAACAAAAACCTGCCCGTGATGGTGTATCCTTCACTTCGTTATTTTGTTTTTCTTTTCTTGTTTATGTCCAATAAAACGTTTGATTTTGTACGCAACTCTGACGAATCCCTTCATCGTGAACTGAGCTTTATAAAACTGAAATGTTCTTCAAGCCATTCCTGACAGACATGATGCTACTTTTCGGTTAACCAAAGTTTATTTGTTGTATAAACATTACTTTATCTACAGTATATTTCAAGATAAAGAAACATAATCAAATTATCTCGCCTTTAAAAGACTATTCAAGAGAAAATCGAGAAAAAATGAGCAGAAAATGTACGAATATTGCTACGTAACGCCCAGAGGGTCTTATTAATTTTATGGATTTTAATTCACCAGCTTCTCTCCCCTTTTGAGATAATTTTCCTTTGAATGTCTTATCCAAATATTATTGTGCTATTATCGCCATTTTATTAACGCCAAGAAGAGAAGTACGTCGTTTAGGGGTGGTTGTAGGCTTATTTTGCACCGCTTTTTATACAACGTACGCACTTCTAATTTGAATAACACGAAACAGATGATTTTTATCATCCTCGGTGTGTCGTCGTTCTATGTGAACCGAAGACGGTATAACCACTTAGTACAACTGGTTGCACCACGGGTAACACAGGGTAGAAATTGTCTGACGTACTTTCAAATTCGTGGAAGGAACCTAATATAAGTTTAATGGGCTGCTATGTGTACCACATACGTCCTGAACGATGAGCCAAGTTCAGCACAAAAAGGGTACTGCGGGGTGGATAAAACGTGATAGATCCCGGAAAATGTGGCGTGATGATCTCGATTGTTGTCGAGGAGACTGGACAGAACTCGCACGGAACCGAGAGTTATAGAATGACATTGGGTTGCCCTGCAGTGGGATCGAATGGGCTGAGAATACAAACAAAACACCCATTTACAAAATGATCTCCGCAAATTCCTTTTTCGCAATGACTTAAATCTTCATTTCTTGTAAAGATTTTCAGGGTTACAAAAAGAGCAATATTTTTGATGAATATACACCATTATCATTAGTTAAAATGAAGAATTATAATGTTGGTTAGGGGTGTTACACACATATTCGCATGTTGTACAAATTCACATGCATAATTCTGGATTAATTAGGCATTTCTTCGTCTGAAATTTTGAAATGTGCTAATATTTTATTTGCGTCCTGAGGTCCCTAAAATAAACCTTAAAATAGAAGAAACTAGAACTAAACGATATATTATTAAGAAGCTTCCCGCCCGCGTCCCGGTCACTCGGACTTCGGTTATCAAAGATAACTCTTATGTCTTACAGGAATAGCTTTCTACTAGTGAAAGAATTTTCTAAATCGGTTCAGTGGTGCCAGAGATTATTTCATACAACCAAACTCACCAACTTCCAAAAGATTTGTTTGCCTCGGATGGCAGACACTTTTCATTCACTACCTGGGCGAACAAATGAAGAACGCTGAGAGCTCTCTTTATATTTATACAGTGTGTTAGTGACATCGTAAACAATACTAAGGGGGATGTTTCAGACCATGTTTCTGAGTTGATATCAAGTGGAGTTTTCCGTCGCAAAATTCATGATTTTTTTGTGTTGTTTCAAATTATTTTCAATTCTATACTTTTGCGATGGAAAATTCCACTTGATATTAACTCAAAGTAATGAGCTGGATCCCCCCTCAGTGTTCGTTACGATGTCACTTACATCCCGTACAAGTACATATGGGTGTTATTGACATCATAACGAATACTGAGGGGAATGATTCAGTTGATGTCAAGTGGATTTTTCTATCGCAAAATTCATGAACATTTTAGAGATTTTTTAAATTATATTCACATATTTTTGCGATGGAAACTTCCACTTGATATCAACTCAGAATCATGGTCCGTATCATCCCTCAAAGTTTTCGTTACGTTGTCGCTAACACCTTTTATTTTACCCCGCTCCACTCACACTGCTCGTAGGAAAAAGAACCTTATCGCCATCACATTTTCTCTGACTATAAGTATGGAACACACTTTACTTAAGTTACTTACATATGAGATATGTACTCACGCGCACACATTCGTCTCGGTTAAGGCTTGGCTACGAATTTATGACACGATTACGTGATGTTGTAGATTCTAGGGTGGGGTGGCATAATATTGGACTATTCCAGATACAATTGGCAAGCGAGTAAAAAAAACAATGGTTCTGAAGGGACTGTTAAGCACGATTGTAATTTTAAATGTACTTAGTTTCAGTTACATCGCTTAAAAACGCTAATTCCGTACTAGTAATACGTAATAAATAAGTAATAAATTGGAAAGGAAATAATTCAAGTAACATATTATGTAGTATCACAAGTGACATAGCCTATAAGCGTCTTGAGTACCACTCCTCATCAATCTCAGAGGGTACAGAGTATATTCCAAAACGCCGCTCCCGTATAACGCACTTTCTAATAAATATTACTATTGCAATTCTTGTACACATCTATTTCTAAATATTCACTTCATCAATATAATCGATATGCAATGCGTTTCGCGTTCTATTCAATCGAAATCAATAACTCACATCGCGTACTGCGAGTTTAAAGCTAAAACCGGTCGCAAATTACACTTCCTCTCGATTCCAAAGCAAAAAACGCCATTCGCCTTTTCAGCTTGAAAACGCTAGCTGCAATCAACCCGGATTGAGATTCAATATTAAAGGAAAATAAATGGACTAGAGCTAGCTTGTTCCACAACCCTTTTAACGCCTCGTGAAAAAATATTTTATATCTTCTTCTATCTTGTAGGCTCTGAAGAGGATAATCAACCTACCAGACAGGTTACCGGATGCAGTGTCAGGGTTATAATTGAGCCACCAAAGGCCCATGTATCGACTGCGTACTTACATCAATAAGTACTAAACGGAACCAACGGCTTAAGGTACCTTTTAAAGGACAGACAATCTTCCTTTCGGGCGAGTTATCAGCCTGCAATATCCTAACCAAACTCACTAGTTTATTATCCTTCATAAAGTGATTTTTGTGTTAATGTCCTTATGTCCCCACCGGGATTCGATCCCAGGACCTCTAATCGTGAGCCAAGCGAAGCTTTATTTAAGTTTGAATGCGGAAATATAGAGACACGCCCATAATACCTTATAGGGTAGACTGAGCCACAAACAACACTGATCATCAGAAGGCGAACTTGCATACATTTTTGTTCATCAATCAGTACTGAACTTGCAATTTTTATTACATTTAAGTACCTCTACTTAGAAAAATAAGAATAACACGTGTGAATTTACATAGGTATATATATTATGTATGAACAGCTATACAATTCCGTTCGCAACTGAATACGCTGTCTTAAACAAGTGTGAGCGAATGAAGCCGCGTAATGGTGGCGAAGACAAAGCACCGAGCATTAGACTGATTGAGTTAAATGGACTACCTTCCTTCTCTGGGTGTTTCGTGAGCTCCACTGCTTACAGAGTAACTTTACGTACAAGAAATGTTACATATCCCATAATGTACCAGGAGCGAGTACAGGTGATGAAAAAATATTTTAGAACGCTATAGGGAAAGCTACTGAAATCAAAAGAAAAATGAAAACTTTATATTGAAATTTGCAAATGGAAACTCAAAACCCGGTGCGGTCTTCTGTCGACTCCGCCAACCCCGTATATTGTGTGTGTTATACCTATTTCCTGATGTTGGGTTAACAATAAAACCATTAAGTAAATTAATATTATAAATTCCTTATATTATATAATAATATGTATACAGCAACGTGATGTTTAAATTAGCAAGTAGCGACAGCAGAGCAAACATTCAGACACGTGACAATCGCTATTTGTGCAGTAAAGCTAACTGTTGCGAACGAGTTTAAATTGAATCCTGAAACTAAGACGGGGAACTTCAGATTTACTTTGATGTTGGATTGTGTAGAACATGTCATATGCATTATTCATAGTGATACTTGTTAAATACTTCAAGCTTAGGACTCAGGCTAGACTCTGGCTAGAGTCGATTTCAGGGTAATACGTACGGTGGGCAGTTCGCGTGCGTACTGTAACAAGACGATGTCTGTAGCAACGGCGCAGGGAGCGCAGTTCAGAATAAAGGACATAAAAAACACCCAGAAACGTAATGTTAGTCATACATACATACATAAACATCCTATTTACGTCCCACTGCTGGGCACAGGCCTCCTCTGAATCAATCGGAGGGGGTATGGAGCATACTCCACCACGCTGCTCCACTGCGGGTTGGTGGAGGTGTTTTTACGGCTAATAGCCGGGACCAACGGCTTAACGTGCCTTCCGAAGCACGGAATCATTTTACTTTTTCCGTCAATCAGGTGATTGAAGCCCGAAAAGTCCTTACCAAACAAAGGACAGTCTCACAAAGTGATTTTGACAATGTCCCCATCGGGAATCGAACCCGGACCTCCAGATCGCGAGCCTAACGCTCTAACCACTAGACCACGGAGGCCAATGTTAGTCAATCAACCTGAAAATAGTGGCAATCAATGAGTTATAAAGACCTATTAAATCATTGTCAGTATCGCTGATAGAATCCATGGGGTTTCAACTCATTACAACTCTTCAATTGACAATAATTATAGTACTACCGTGATCGAAGACGATTTGAGTATAGCGTCCATACATTTTGAGTATATTTTTGTACAATTTATTACATAACTTCTAAATACATGAATTCAATGTGCGTTACTTTCACTGATTTAATAACTCGTTGTAACTCATCGATACTATATGCGACAATTGGTTTTGGTTTTTCGTCCAGTTTGAGCACTATTCTTTGTATTGATGTGTTCTTGATGGCTGCGGCACAGGCAAAGTGACTGTATAGCAGCAGAGGTAGCCACCGCTACCCCGCCGGCGTTGCTGCCGCCATCGTCCAGTTTGCGGCATTAAAGGAACGGTGTTGTCTAAAGTGTCTCCATTTTAAAGCAAGGATGGTCCATATGGAGCATGCGCTTGCTCTGGAAACAGTCCAAGAAATCACATTCAGTCAAGCACAGTTTTTGGAAAAATAATGAATTTCCTTGCCGATTATTATATTGACTTTTTATTTTTATATTGTTATCATATTGAGAAATACGAAACGTTAAGAAAAGAAAACCGGTTAATAACGTCATTTCAAGCTAAGATCAAGTCGATTTACTTTTCTATAATCTTCTTATCTGCGTACTGACAGTACCTATGTATCTTTTGGTAAGATCAACCAAGATTTCTATCACGCCACTTCGTTGCTTGTGGACGGCTATCTTGATAGTTCGCAATCCGATAATCCTCCGAATCACGGCTAATCTTCGGTCCCCGAGAACTAGCACGGACTATGAGGTATTATAATGGACTGGGAAAAAAACATAATGCTGAACTGCGTATGAGTCCTGACATGTCGTGAAACTGTGATCAACGAATGAAAGTATATGCAAGTTGTTTTCAGATTACTCGAGCACTCTCTATTAGGGATCATTGCAATAACTTCATGTTTATTATTATCGTAACAATCGCGCTCTTAAAGCAAAAGTCGTTAAAGGACGCCTTCACAAACAATATCAAAGAATAGAAACCTCATAACAAAAAGACTAGAGTATCAATTGCAAAAGTTTTTCAATTAAAACTGTATTCATAACGGTGAAGACACGGAAGCGATGTTAATTGCCGCTGCAGCAAGTGTATGGCGCTTCTGAAACCTCTTAAAGAGCATAGACAAACAAATATTCATATTTTGACAAATTAAATAAACCCCTTATTATTTACTCGGAGCCTTGCATCAAGGACGATGCGAAGGTACGCATCACAGTTGCGAGGCATCTCGATTGCGCAAGTTATATTTTAACGTGTGTAGAAATATAGCATTTTCCACTTGGCTAATGTTATTGGTGAAGAAAATGAAAAAAAAAAAAACTCAATATTGATATCATGAACTTTACGAAACGACTCTTGAAACTTTATATCCGTTTTCTCAAAGTTCTAAGTATTGAATAATAATCGTTGGTCAGCTGAACCATTCATTGGTCGGCGCTCGACCGCTTTCAACTCGCTATACGTTTGGCTAGAGGTTCGCAAACTTGCAGGATTGAGTTTCAAGACTTTGTTTTATTGAGAATGAGAGAATCTGCGAAAGGGCAAGAGTGAGACAAATAACGGAGCAACTTGAATGAGCAAGAGCACTTTAAAGTGTATTGCAGTGTGCAGGAGCATAGAGTAAACAATTCGTTATAATGACGTGGTTAACTCAACTGACGTATTTAATACTTCTAATCTCTGAGCCCTGATTTTTCCAATAGGTTAAAAGCTTCTAGATATTTCTCCACAAAACGAACACTGTTCACAAAATTCTGTCTGTCAAGTATTGAATCTGAAGCGACGTTTGATTTTGGAGCCAGATTAGGCACTTTCGTTGTTTAAAATTATTTTCATGTTTATTTATTTATTTATTTGTACACAATGAAACAGACACAAGAAACATACAAAGAAAACAGATAGTACAGGCAAGCTACACACATACATGTTATACACGAGTGGGTACTCATTAAAATTAAAAACATTAATTTGTAAAATTACATTATCGTCTAATCCCACAAGAACGTGTATCATTCCTAAATAGCTCTCTTTGTGTGCAAGTCTACAAAGTTACAAGCAAAAAATCACGGAACGAGGGTCCCTATTTGACAACCGCTTGAATCTGATGAAGTTCATGTGGAACTTGCAACAATTTCAGCCAGTTACATCTTATCTTATGTGACAGGGATTATTGTAGATTTAAAATTCGTTATAAAAATAATATCGTCTTATTGAAATGCTAAGTGAGCGTCAAAATGGTCGATTACTCAGTTTATAAGTTGAAATGGTGCTCAATCATTGTTTCCCTATTAATGCTGTTTAGTGCCTAAATATACATTTGTTTCCAACATAAATATTTAAGAAATAATATAGCGTCAAGATGACCCATAACCTGGATCTAGATTCCAAGATGGGTGTAGTATTATGAGCCAAAAATCGCTTCTTTTTACTTCCTGCAAACTTTATAACACGTACAAGTTCCGGTAAAATATTAGTATTCAACAAAAAAAAATAAGAGGTATATGTATAGGTATATGTATGTATTAGTATTCAATGTTTCGGTTAGATGGCAATTGAGTGACTCGAATGAGATTTTAACGCGCTATCTATCCGAAACCAAGAATATCTAATTTTATTACTTTTATTTTTATCTATTTTATCGAACGGTTGAAAGATAAACACGTTCGTACCTTTAGGTTCCATAATATGTTCACCACAAAGCCTGCATTTCACTGATGCAACTTTGTTTCGCATTTTCAGCCAGAGTTTTCATTGACTATTTTTCTGGTTCCAGCCATGTCGAGGTCTGCAGTTTTGCAGGTGAAAATAGAAATTGCGAAATCCCCTTTTGCAAAGCATTTCATCATTAGGCAAGATTGTAGCGCATTGCTTACAATTTTATATGAAACATTTTTCTTCGACGGCCATTTTGTGTACGTTAATTTATTATTTCATAGCAAGATACATAGTAAATAAGATAATTTATGTGGCGTATCGTCCGTTATTTGACTTTAGTTTCCGAATAAAATATTATAATTTGAACAATATTATTAATAGACAAAAAACAAGACCAAATCTGTGAAGTTGCAGGTGAGATTAGCGGACCGAGAATAAAAAATAAAATTATGTTTTTGGGAAATCATGATAGATTTCTGGTAAGGTCAAACAGAGAGCTCGGTGAGGTGGGTACTTAGTTCATCTTGCGAAGTACCTCTGACTACCCTAATTGGGATGCTAATCGTGAGTAAGTCAATATTCTGGTGAGGTTAGTAGACTCTGGAATAAGAAAAATGGAGTTATCATTTGACCGATGATGATAATATTTTATTATACAAATAAGTAATTTACAGTCTAAACATTTTTTATAAATGGAGTGTTATGGAGACGCTTTTTAACGAAAACCTTCAGCAGGGTCTAGCATCATCGAGCAATTTTAAAAAGTAATAAAGTCCTCTTTCCCGGTTTATGTCCATACTAGCGTTCATTTGGTCTGTTTCAATGCTCGCGTGTAAATAGAGATTGCTCGCCAAAAACCTAAAAACTCGGAAGCGTTGGAAATGGTGGCACTTTATTAAAAAAAAAGTCGTTGTATCAATTTACAAATAACCGTTCACACTTCAAGAATTAAGTTGTTGAGTGCTTCAAACATCAGGAAAGTAGGTTTCTATATGTAATAATTATTATTCTGAAAATAATACAAGTCCTCTCTACCACGATGAAGATATTATGGTGTCGACAAATTTTTCAATAGGCTAGTTTCCAACTAGTCAAATCAGTTACTTTTTACTAAACGTCAAAACACGAAATTTCTTTGGAATTTGTATGAAAAAGCAACCTGTGACGTCATAAAAACGTGACAAAATAGTGCACTTATTGTTACATTTTTCTTTATTAAAATTCATAATTAAGTTAAATAGAACGCTTAACGCTTACGATAACGCTTTTTTCACCTTACTTTCCACCTAGGAAACTACACAATTCTTCTTTTAATACGAATTAATTTTATTGTTGAGATACTTACTTAATTAAATAACTCCGTTTCATTTAATTAAAGTGTGTCAGATATTTAAGGGATTGTCCCTCTTTATAATTATATTTAGTAGTTCTCCAGTTGTTGCCAGGATTTGACCAATTAATTAGAATCGGCTTTATATAAGAATTAAGCCGGATTAGGCTGAAGCAAGGCTTGATGTTAATTGATGATTTACTGCCGATCTTTGTCTACTAATCCAGATTTTTTTATATTTGAGGCCAGGCTTTATCGCAGATTTTTCTAAGAGAAGGGTTTCTGAGTATTTGTAATACTTATCTGTTGTTATACCTATACAAAAGTAGAAACATTTTTAGCCAGAAACGGTCGGTATAATCCGTTAAGGCGATCCTTTCGATAAGAGTTCAAACTCTTTTCATTTGATGTTCTTCAAATATCGTAACGCTTCACCGCGCATGCTTTCAGTGAGTTTCAATCGAGGGTATGCAGACATTTCTTACAGAAATATGTTGAATCTAACTTTCTTGATTGTTATCAATGTATTATAATTTGTTTGTAATGAGTTCATTATCATCAGCGTTATTCCGGTTTCACAGGGTCCGCGTTTGTTTGTCATTAATAGAATATTAAAATAGCGATTGCTTTTTGCGTTGCGTCAGTATAGTAAACGCAATGTAATTGAACCTAACTTCTTGTTTTTACTACTGCTTTTTTGTAACTTAGTTTTATATTAATTAAATTTCCCTACTTGTTCATAGACGTAGAGAACGCCGAATGGGGTCAAAAATTAAAGTTGTAGCGTGCCGATTTTATGTCTCAGTTTTATGTCAATAGTTTGTAGTTTTATAGGGTGGATAATTATTTGACCCGAGATTGACCAGTGAGTTAACGTCACAGGTACATTAACTACCACATACATTTCGACTATAGCCTTACAAGGTCGTAACTTTGCAGCCAGGAAATACGCTGGCAGAGGACGATAATGATTCTTAGGGCTGATTTTTCAATAAACAGATTAATTATTTTGTCAATCGAAAAAAAAGAAATGTATGCTAAAAATCAAATTTGAAACACTTTATTCTACGAATAAATGTTATCTCTCTAATGAGAAATCGGCACTCAGTCCTTTAAAACTGTTTTAAATTTCTGTGTATAAAGGCTTACTTACAACAAAGAAAATATTCTTTGGAATACTTACACACACACACACACACACACACATTTAGTACACTTTATAACTAGAAAGAACTCGTCCAAACTGACTGTTATAGGTACTGAAACATTATTAATGAATATGTTAATAGGTATTGAATTATAATAAAACTATACTTGTCAATAATGTATACCTTACTTTTCTAAGTACTTTTTTTTAATTAGTTTATTTCGGGGCTATATCCAAAAGGCATACTTAAGGCACCTAATTTTATAGTGCATTTCTCCTCTACATAACGCGTCTTTATTACTCGCTAGTGTTATGGCTATTACTGTCTAAATTTCTGCCACTTTACGAGATAACCGTCACTAACACCTGTCCTTAATGAAACATTCGCCATTCGAGATTACCACTACATCAAGATTGACTTGCTTTTTATGTAGGTTTATTATAAAGTTTTCGAAATGCGCTGTCTTTTCAAGAGTGTGTTCTTCAGTCCGTTGGCAATTTTACGTTTTAAAACAAGGTAAGTTATATTCATCAAGGAAAGCATACTCCCCACGCAACAATTTGTCAATTACAGCAGTTTTTTTGTCATTCTCATTTCACTCGCAACCCAAATTAGTCCTAAAACAAACGAGCTATTTCCACATGTAGCGCCAGGTAACGGGAACGCACTGAAAACTGTATTTTGCTTGCAGTTTGTTGCAACTTTTTAATTAGTGCAGTGTATTATTTCCAACGGTAAACGAAATAAAGAGAATACTTTTAGCTTTGAAATAATGTTAATGTGGAAAATGGGACAGTGTAGTAATTTACATTTCAATTTGGAGGTTCGTGTAGTATATCGCAGCGGGGGACCTCCACACCTTATATTGTTGGACTCTATAATATTTCACACTGTTCAACGTCTCATTACGAGTACAGCGAAATAAGATTCAAATTCAAATTTAAATTCTAAAATATCTTTATTCAGTAGGTACACTTTGAATCGTATTTTTTTACACAACGAACGTCTCATACGCCTAAAATTATTAAATATAATATCACGCCTGTATTCCCAAAGGGGTACGCAGAAGTATATACCCACTCCTCGCCAGCTATGTTTAGGTTCCATTTAATAGGGGCGAGACTATTGCCATATAAATAGATTACTATTTTGCTGTATGTGTTTGCTGAAGTGGCAGTGAGCAGGACACATAGCGAGGAGAACCGATGGCCGATGAGGCGGAAAGGTTCTAGAATGGCGACCACGTGTCGGACGACGCTCAGTGGGTAGGCCCGCTACAAGGTGGACCGACGATCTGGTGAAGGTCGCGGGAAGCCGCTGGATGTGGGCAGCGCAGGACCGATCGTCGTGGAGATCCTTGGGGGAGGCCTGTGCCCAGCAGTGGGCGTCATACGGCTGATGATATACTAGTTTTTATTTTGCTTTTGTATTGGTAATAGCCATCATCTAATTTGTGGTGAAATAGCTAGCATAGACGAGCGGGGCTACTAACACAAGTAAATATTTGCTTAAAAGTAGCCCCAAACACGAGGATAGTATTGATTTTTGGTAAATAAATAATTTTTGATTTTTTATTTTTGAGCTAGACAATCTTGACCATCAAACTAGTGGACAAGGGTTCGATACCCGATTGAAATAAATAATTGAAAGATAACTTTTATAATAATGTAGACATTGCAAGTACTATCCCTAGTTATATTATATTATTATTTTTTATTTTTCTGTTTTAATGCGACGAATAGGTGCCGAGACAAACCTCTGTGGTTTAACGGCATCATTCAAACCATGTATTTAGATTAAAGATATAAAGAAAATAACTAAAAAAAAAGTTGTATACATAGGTATTAAGAAAATTAATTAAGAACTCGATTTTGTTGGATTATTACACTTCGATTTGGTTTGATGGTAATTATATGTGTATTTATTTTCGAATAGATTTAAGCGATAAGGCCGCCATTTGCCATGTACCTAGTTAAGTCTTTTGTAATTCTTTGTTTTTATTTTGGTGCAATAAAGTATATTTGTACTGTATTGTATTTTATATGTGTCCAGTTTTGTACACGTATTGAGTCCCTTGATAGGCAGCAAACATAACTCGTATAACTCGTCAGTTCTTTTCTTCTTATAAAATACTTAAAAAGTGATTATACGCTTAATGCAAGCTTTACAAAATAAAAGTTAAATAAAATTCAACCCACCGCGTTAGTATAGCAATTATAAATCAACAATAGCACTGGCACAATAGCTCCGCGTTCCATGTTTAATTACGTTAAAGTGTTTTAAACTGGCTTAGCTTGTATATTCGTAATGAGATTTTACATCTTGTGCATTGTGATGGTTAAACACTTTAGTACTTTGATTTTATGAAGTAACACTTCATTTTGTTCACAAATATGTATTTATTACTAAAACTTTGTACGGCCTCCGTGGTCCAGTGGTTGACCATTGGGCTCACAATCTAGAGGCCCTGAGTTCGAATCCCGATGGTGATATTATATCACAAAAATCACTTTGTGATCCCTAGTTTGGTTAGGACATTACAGGTTGATCACCTGATTGTTCGAAAGTAAGATGATCCATGCTTCGGAAGGCACGTTAAGCCGTCGGTTCCGGTTACTACTACTGATGTAAGTATGTAGTCGTTACATGAGCCATGTCAGGAGGAGGTTGGTATTCCACCTCACAACCCACACGATAAGAAGACTAAAACTTTTTTAAATATGATACGTAACAACAGTACATGTATTTTATTGCTACAAAATGCAAATTTTTAAGGAATGTTTGTAGATGTGTCTTGGGACACATTACAAGTAAGTAGACACCACATTTACAGTTACAACAGAAAAAACACCAGTCTATACGGTATTTGAGTGAGTCGAATATAAATTATAAAACTCTAATTAGAAATTACATGATTGAAAATCAATAACATTTTTCTTTTTGATTTATCTTCGAAATTATAATATATAATGAATAACAAAAAGTACGACTTTTGACTGTTTTCACTGATGACGTCATAGGACAGAAATTCTATACTAATTAGGTCGTCTTCATATTCTGTAAATAACCTTACTCACTGCACATATTGAACCTTCGCATTCAAATGAAATCTGTAAGACTGTGGAATTATTCTGCAGTGCACTGAAAGTGACAGCTGATGTTGATTAAACTTTAATCAAGTCGCGGTGAACGTTAGAACACAGCTCCCGAGAGAATAAGCTGCTTTGATATGCTCTCAATTAGAAGTATACGCTCTCGTTTCCCTCGACTCTGTCTGTGTAAAGGTAGGCTACCTATAGACATAAAGTAAATCGTCATCACAGGCCTTTTCATCTTGATCAGAGGATTTATACAGCGTTTCTGTGGAAACGTCTTGTTTGGCTGAAAAGTCCAATACGAGAGCGGTAATAAGCACGACTGGCGACTTTCAGCTGAGAGTCGTAAAATAAATAATTAACCTTATGATCATTTCGACGAACATCCGTTTTGCTTTATTGTAATTGCTTTGTGAAATTTTTAAATGATGTTATTGTCTTGTTTTTATATGGCCTCTTTTTAGGGAGCCCCCCCCCCCCCCCCAAGTACCATTAAAGACATATATTGTAACGACCATGATTTACCTCACGTTAAATAATGTATAATAGTTCACTATAAAACTAGACTACCCTATCTGTTAGAAGCATTTCGTTTCAAGGGCGACACGATCACATCAATATATTAAAATTACCCATTAACTTTGGCGATAAGGTTTAACTAAAGTGTCGAGGTGTTGAATCTCATTAATTAATAATACAATAGGATAGACGATCAATTGAAGTGTCGATTGCTTTAAGACTCATTAAATATGTACAGAGGTTACACTACTAATCCACCGGCTTCCCTAGAGATTTACAGTAACAGGTGTTACCAAATACTAGTCGTTAATAACGCTATAACGCGCGTAATAGTTACTGCGACTTGAATATGTGCCAACTGCTAAGTAGCGTTTACTATCATTATGCAGTTAGTGGAATAATTAATGAAATGCAGTTTACGCTTCGATGATAATTATTGGGATATCGTATCAAATATTAGGTATTATTTTTATTAAATTCGATTCATACGCGTTAAGCAGTTGGTCGCGGCTATTAGCCATAAAACACCTCCACCAACCCGCAGTGGAGCAGCGTGGTGGAGTGGTATGCTCCATACCCCTACGGTTGACTGAGGGGAGACCTGTGTCCAAGAGTGAGACGTATTCAGGGTGTTAGTGACATCGTAACAAATACTTAGGGGGATGGTTCAAACCATGATTTTGAGTTGATATCAAGTGGAATTTTCAGTCGGAAAATTCGTGAAATTTTTTGTGTTTTTTTATTTTCAGTTCTATACTTTTGCGACGGAAAATTCCACTTGATATCAACTGCGAATCATGGCCTGAATCAACCCTCAAACTTTTTATGACGAAGTCACTAACACTTGTATAGGCTGTTTATGTTATGTTCAATTTTATTAAGCATTTAAAATATTAAGTGATTTACTGGAAAGGCTGGCAGACCTAATTACCGAACTCATTATCGTATTTGGTAAAATAAACATTTCGGGAAATTGCTGCTGAAAAATTATATTATATCCTTATTATCAAAAAATAGTATTCCAACACTTTATAACAATATTACTACACCCCGGACACTTCATACAAAAACCCTCGTTTAACATAGACGCTACTATACATTGACGTTATCGTACACGCGCATCTGTGTATTACGTCTGCCGCCCTTACGATTGAAGACTAAAGTAAGACCGAGGGGGTGAGGTAAACCAAGCTCAGTCACTGGTGGGGAACAGAGAGTTGCCGTTCTATGTTTAGTATTATTCCTTATTCTGTGGTATTACTCTGCTCTATGATCCGCGTTGATTTGAAGGTAATCTTTACGTCATATAAATCCAATGAAGATCACACAATTATAAGCTCAAACAAAATATCATTAACAACAACAATGCAAGTTTCTTTTTTTATCGGTTGCCCTCTGTTATATATGTAAACCCAAAATTAGGCTTATTTATTATATATTAACAATAGTAAGTGGCATTTTGTAAAATGATTACAGCAAAGTACCTATTCAACGATAAATTGATTAAGTAATCAAAGACGATATTAGCGAAAACATTGACCCATCCCTAAAATTTCCCCGAGGTGTAAGTGTAATTTTGGGCAAGTTTGTAAGGTGAAGCAACAATTATTGGGCTAATGAGACAATTAACTCAAATTGTATTGCCAGGGATGGCAGTAACGTCTCTTTTATAGTAAAGGGTGGCGTTATTAGGTCTTCAGATAATAAAATTAACTTGTCCAAGGAAAGTTTTCTTATTAGCAACTTAAGTCAATGGGCCCGGATTTAAGGGTGGCTACCGTCGCCTGAACCCGTTCAGAAACTTTTTAACTAAGCACTGTAGGTCACCAACTTAGTTTACGCTCAGTCAAATTTCTCCAATTCAACTTTAACTTTGCGAAGTTGAATGAAGGTTTGAGCTGGCGAGAGATATACGAAATGTTGGTGTCATAGTCAGGTATATTTATAATACATATATCTTTATTTTCTTCTATCGTGTAGGTTATGAGGTTGATTTCCAACCTCATCAACTCTGGTGTTAGGTTTAGTTATGGAGCCGCCAAGGCCCCTAACATGGCTTATATAACGACTATGTATCAGTAACCGAGACCTTCGGCTTACGTGGTTAACGTGCCTTCCAAAGCACGGATCATCTCACTTTTCGGACAATCAGGATTCAGTCTGTAATATTCTAAACAAACCAGGGCTCAATAAGTGATTTTTGGAATATGTCTCCACTGGGATTCGATTCCGGGACCTCCGGATCGAATCGGATGTATCACTGTAAGTACAGTCATGAGCAATATCATGCACCCACTTTAGAACCCTGTCGCAGTAACATATTTGACATTTAATGAGACTTACGGTTTATTTGTGAAAAAAGTTAATGTGACATGGTTTCAAAGTGTATACATATTAGTACTCGTGACCGTACATGTAATACCATTATGTAAAAAATATTTTAATATATACAATGTAATAAGGTTTTATCATTTTATATCAAAGGGTTTTATCTGTATTTATAATAAAATACCCGCAGTGGAGCAGTGTGGTGGAGTATGCTTTTTACCCTCTCCAGTTCTTTGAGGGGACGACTGTGCCCAGCAGTGGGACGTATATAGGCTATTTGTGTATGTATATAAAATAAAATATATTTAAAGAAAAAATAAATAAAAACGTAAACTCGATTACGAGTAACAATATTATAAAAGCATCACTATACTGTTAAACATGACAAGAGTTTTAAAAAAAATAAAGAAATTAAGAAAAATATCTCCGCAAACTGTAAGCACAAAATTAACAGGCAATCAAAACCAATTTTGACGTGCCAACTGCTCAGACCTCAAGTTTATCAAGTGTTCCATCGGCCATAAAAGACGTTCCCGGCGAGATGAACTTTCATAAAACTCCACAGGGCAAACTCAATCTCGCCCGCGCGGTACTATAGGTTCTGATTAAAAATTAATTAGCCACGTTATTTTGTAGGGCCTGTTTCAAGCAGCAATCGCTGTTAATTTTCGATATGACGTAGTTTATAGGTAGATGGTAGATTTCACCTTGTTAACAGCAGCATTCTTGGCCAAATTTAAGAAGAAAATTGGTTTCCGAAAACAGATATTTCGGCGAATTATGAACCAATTTCGAGTTGTTTTTATTTAAGGGTTATGTGTAACAAATGAAATATTTTTCTTCTGTCTAAGGGCTATTACAGACGATCTGCTTTTAAACTTAAAACCAGCTCCATTATTGTAGATAGGATAAAGTTTTGTTTGCAGTTGTCGTAACTGCATTGCAACTTCAAACCTCCTTCAGCAGCAATAGAATGCTGTTGCAGTTCCCGTGTCCATGTCTAACATAATTGCTCCATTATAATATCAAAATATCCAGAATTTCACCACTACTTATGTGCAACTACCGAAAAAACTGTAGTGTTCTTCGCTCTGTTGAGAATAGGTAATCATTGCAAGTTACCAACGATCTCTCACTTTATTTGGATTCTAAGTACTACACAATCACACAAAAAAACACAAAGAAAGAAGAAGGAGAAACCTCGGTGAGGTGTGGGTATTTAGTTCATCTTGCGAGCGATTTACTTCTAATTACTCAAATTGGGAAATAGTCGTGAGCTTATGTTATGTTGTTGCATGTAGAAACATCTCGAACATATGAAAACTCTCAACTCGGACGTCTCTGATAGATGATTCAAATTCATGCCTATATATTTTTGACACATTACAAAACTTTGTGAGTTACGTCGAAATAAAGAATTGTTGCGTTGACAGCGACTCCCCGAATGGCGATTCCCGCATATAAGTACTTGGCAAATGTATTATTCGTTATCACGATTTTTGTCATTAGGCTATGTCTAAAGCTCCAAATACTTGACGTTGTCTTTACAATTATCTATGTATTTAGTACTACTAGTCCGTCACTCAGCACTCATTCTCTTCTTGTGATATTTTCGTCATCCGTGAGTTTTATCTGCATTTATAATTGAATTAAAGAAGATATAAAATAAACTAAAACGTATTCTTGTCTTCCCCTTCCTCTAAACCTTTCACTTTCATGATAAGCACTTACATAATGATATTATCTTCCTTTCGCTGACGTGTGATCAGAAATTGACGTAGATGACGAGTTCGTGTGAATATGACGACGTAGTGTAAAGGACGCAGCCGGTGAAGGGTTAATGTTTCAATCTTCATAAACGACGTTCCTCGTTGTTCGGGAATAATGGCCGATTAGCCCGCTTCATTTTACAACAGAGCGTATTTTAATTGCATCAGAGACTAGATTAGGCTATCGTCGAGAATTAAAATATGAAATTTAAGCGCGGAGTAAGGAAAATTTACAGCAATTAGTTTTTAATATTAGTTTTATGATGTAGCATTTATATTGTAAAATTCATACTATTTTGTTAACGTATACTATATATACATAAAATCAAACCAATTTCCGTCCTGTATTTTGTTTCTTTTTTTGACGTGACTTATTGTAGATTTGCCGCAGATGGCATTAACTCATTATCATCAATTTAAGAGTCACGCTCTTGTCGGTGCAGCATTTTCCATGCTACTTTTTTAGGGAAAAATAGGGAAGTGGTTTCCCTCTAACTACTATGGTATGTGTGTGGTGACATTTACTACTTGGCCGAATATTTTGTGTTGCAAAATCCTCTGATTTAAGGTCTTTTTAAGAAATTAGTAGAGTAACTATTTCTAATAAAACTCCTACAAAACTACATAATTATAGTAATATATATATTACGTTATATATATGTATATATCGATCGTCGTGGAGATCCTTGGGGGAGGCCTATGCCCAGCAGTGGGCGTCATACGGCTGATGATGATGATGTATATATATATATATATATATTATATCGTATTCTATCGTATTATATCGTATATATATATAATATAATTATTCACATATATATATTACATATATATATATATATGTGAATAATTTGTAATTTGTTTGTGTTTTTGTTGTTATATATATCTACCCTTTACACACAAATTATTCATTACAGCAAGAAAAGCCGCCAAATACATTGCTGAACTTGGAATACGATTAAGAAGACCAAACAGCAAAGTGGTTGCTAAAGTATTCACTCATTTGCGGCAATCAGCAAAGTATGAAATCTCCGTTTTAGGTTAAAAGCTTGAACGACCGGTTTAATGTTTCCACATGGGAGAATGAGGACGTCTTTTATATCAAGTTATCTCTTGCTAAGTGACGGTGAGGGTTGTTAAGGTGTAGGTATAAAATATTCATGACTTGACATGGGTCACGCGTTTGAGTCCCGCTTGTGGCCAGATTTTCGTTCTTTACGTTTATTTAACATTTAGGTATGCCATTAAAAGAAACAACATGGTAATATTAAATACTTCCATAATTTACAAACCTACATTTCCCGGTGTTGTGGAGCCGTATTTAAATAAAATTAAAACCATGAATCGGTTTACCATCTTACGGATTCCCTAAAAAATAAATAAACACTCATGATACAATAGATACTTAGTATCGACCTATTCTTTGACCACTTATTGAATGAATGAATAAACTGTTTATGTATATCTTTCACATTTACAAAGAAAATCTTTTACTAAAGTATCTTGGCAAAGACGACCAAAGTATAAGCAGACTTAGTATTTTTTTTTTCGAGATACTCTCGAGTTATAATGAACTCAAAATATTTTCACAAGTGAACTCTCCGCTTTAGAGCGGAAACGTCTCACAATCTCGGCGCATGACGTAACTGGCGTAAGTCCAATAAACTCTGATTAAAATTTAATCAAGCGTGTAACTCCGCTTACACTGCGTTTTTGCTAACAAGCGAATGCAGCCTTCATCTCAACGTCTACATGAAGTAAGTACCTACAGTACCGATTGAAGGGTGCCCGGGTGGCACTGTAATCAAATTTTATGTGAGATATTTTAAGTTATAAAGAATTTACTTACTTATACGCTGTTCTTAGCAGTTAAATCTAAACCAACTTGACTTTTGAGACAAACATTTATTATGAGTAATATTTTGAAGTGGATATAGGCTTAAACAACATGACGGTAGCCGCTGAGTTAGAAAAGCCTTAGGAAGGAGACCCAAAGCAAATGATAGACGCGACATCAAGGCACTCGCCGTAAAGAGACTCGCCGTAGCGGGAATCGCCGTTCCGGGAGTCGCTGTCAACAATTCCTGAGAACAGGCAGACCGCTCAAATGTAAACTAGTTTCATCTTAATATTGACTTTGTCTTCAAGCTAAAATTATAATAAACTGGTCACTGTTTATATAGAAAAATGATCTCATGAATTATTCATCGCACTATCATAAAAAGCGTTTAAAACTCTTCTTCTAGAATAATTTGTTTTATTACATAAAATATTAAAGTACGACCCAGTAGATCCGTAAGTTGAGATAAACACGATAATCGATATTTAATTTAGTATATTTAAAGACTATTTACAATTTCAAATGAGGATTCCATCGTTTCAGTTTCACGGTCGATTTAACCCAGACTTATTTTGCCGATACCTACTCTCTATATAAACACACGTATTTATATACGATGGCTATAAAGTAGGACCGGCCGAAAGAAGTTAATGATCCGTAAACTCCTCCACTGCGCGACTAATCGGGATGAACACGGGAGGGTTATGACGTCATACGATCTTTACAAATAAAGAGTTGAAGGGAAAGTTAAAGCTTTGAACAGAAATAGTATGTGCTCTTTAACTTCCTTCAAGTCAAGTGTCGAAAGTATCATACAGGGTGTTAGTGATATCGTAACTAATATTGAGGGGGATGATTCAGACCATGATTCTGAGTTTATATCAATTGGAAATTTCCGTCGCATTATTCAAGATATTTTTTAGTTTTTTTTTTAATTTATTTTCAATTCTTTATCTTTATCATAGAAAATTCCACTTGATATTAACTCAGAATAATGAGCTGAATCATCTCTCTCAGTATTCGTTACGATGTCACTTACACCCTTTACAAGTACTACAGGTAGCCATACAAATAGGTATGGGTGTTAGTGACACCGTAACGAATACTGAGGGTGATGACTCAGACCATGATTCTGAGTTGATATCAAGTGGAATTTCCTGTCAAAAATTCATGATTACTGTTTTTTTTTAAATTAATTTCTGTTTCATACTTTTGCGACGGAAAATTCCACTTGACATCAACTTAGAATCATGGTTTAAATCATCCCTCAAAGTTTTCGTTACGATGTCACTAACATCCTGTATTAGTATAGTAGTCCGTTGATGAAAATCATCGTTAACCTTGGCATTCTTGCCATGGCAACCATTGCCGTTACACTGTGTTGTGACACCTTGAAGCCAGAGGCCTTGGGTTCGATTGTTGCGTTAAATTCTGAAGTTTTATATTATTTATCACCTAACTCTGCGACACTGTCCACGTGGACTTGTTATCGCGCGCGCCACATTCTCTTCCACCCCATTTTTATCCAGTTAAGAGGCGATTTCGAAGTAAAAAACTATCCCATGTTCTTTTCTGCATCTCAAACTATCGCCATTCGCCATACCGATTTCATTTACGATTCGGCGGTTTAAGCGTACTAACGCAATATAGATAGACAGAGTTATTTTTGAATTTATTAATATTATGAAGTATGAATGTGTTGATAAAAACATGCAGGGTGGTTTTGTGTACTAGTTATTTTGGTGGTTTTATGCTCGTAAGAACCGGATTTTAAAAGGCATCTAGTTCTTAGGAGGTTATTAATATTCTTTATAAACGCATTGATGTGAATTTTACATTAAAGTAAGTAAATACAAAAACGGTTAAAAAATGTTTTATAATTACTTATAGCTTTATTTTGTTTTATAAATGAATGAATACGATACATGGTAATGGGTGACGTGTGTACCACTAGCATCGAATATTTCATTCGTACCCACAGACATGTCTAACTAGACACGACATCTGAAAATAATGTGTACGTTACACACTACTAAACTAAAATTGACGTTAATTTAGTTTACAATAATGTAACAGATATCAATAAACTAAATAAAGCTATAAAAATTACTTAATTTAGAGGGTAAAGATCTTAGCCATGATAAAAGGACTATTTTAATGTAAAAATGTATAAATTAAGTACACTACAAATATAGTTCATAAATAAAATTTTCACAAATAAAAGGTATGTCTTTCCTTTTTATTTGTATTATGAATGAGTAGCATCTAGACTTACAAAATTCCGTGCTTGTTACAAATTCGGAAGCTATTATTTTTAAAGATAACCATCACTGCGCCCCAGTTGGCTTAGAGCCTAAAATAATTTTACATTAATAAATTATTCTAGTTATTTCAATGCTGTAAACACAGTTAAGTTATGGCTGAAAGACTTATTAAGTAGTGTTATCAGACAAAGTATAACTTTTCGTGGCTACTAAGGAATATTAATTTTAGCTCAGTATTAAAGACAATTAAAACTTAATCGCAACAAAACATGCAAACTTTTGTGGTAAAGCAAAATTGTGGAATTTGCGCATCCAAGATTTTTTGTGGCAGATACCTGAAAGTGGTTGTCTGGAAGAGAGTGCTTCAGAGCAACAAGGCCACGCATTTGTACTGTTGCTAATTGTTTATATGTTTTGTTTGTGTGCAATAAAGTGCATTTGATTTGATTTGATTATGGTAGCTTGGGAAATAAAAAAGTACATCGTTCATAATTGTACAATAATTTTGGTGAAAGTGTGGTTTTAACGGCTGCAAATTCTTGCAAATTTTTGCTCAACGCGAGTTATTAGCGACAATTACTTTTTATTTATTTAAGCAGTGCTGTGAAATTATATCGGTTTTGAACCCTCAGCCTTTGTCAAGCCTTCTTAGAAAGCTTGTGTATGTGAATATAACTACTAACTAGAGAAGTGTATCAAGATCGAAGCAAATGGAAATTCTAAATAGACGTAAGTCTATTGTGTATTATGTTTTATTGTCTTCCCATCGTGTCATTTCTATTTTAATATTATCTCTTCACATTCCATACCGACTATGTGTTTACCGTATAAAAACGTAAAAACTAGAACACGACTTCCGGGAAATCTGTTGTCCGCTGGACTGCTTTGTTATTGTTTAGTTACAGAAGTGTGTTATGTCCAACTGCAGGTGCAACTAGGAACAACTTGCGCACAGATAACGAACTGGACTGCGGTCTGTTATACTCAATGTACATCTCGATAGTGATGTCCGGAGAAAATGTAGCGCGTAGCATATATCTGTCTAGTATTAGAAAAAAAAAAAAAACATAAAAGTATTCACCTGCTTTTCATCCTATATGTCGACTAAGGGGATTAGCCAATTACTGTCACTGTACGATACATCTTAGGAGTTTTTATTACAAGTGAGTGCAAATTTATATTTTAATAACTTATGCCTCTGTCAACGCCTTTAGGTATTAAAATAAGAGTAATAAAACTTTGTTTATTGATTAATGTCGCACACAGATGTTGTGGTGCTCTGCCTGGTGTGTATGAGAAGATGTTAAAGAATACAGCGACTTTAAGTTGACCACGTTTTTTTATTAAATTAATTAGGCACACACAATTTCCGTTATTACAAACTTGATCGTAGAAGAAGAAGGGAAAAAAAAGTATTGCCATTTTATGAATTAAAAAGTAAAAATATTAAAAATTTTGTTGGATGTTGCCAACAATTAATGAGTTATTTATGTTTCAGTTTTACCTTTTTTAAGATACGAGTTGGCAGCGGACGACGTGAGGCAGCAGCGGACGACGTGTTGCAGCGACACAACTGGTTTCTATATATTTCTATAGCGGCGACATGTCGTTGGCAATGAAAGATATTTCATAGAAATAAATTCATATTCATTTAATCATTGCAAAGTCACAATGCAGTTAGGTGTTACATACACGGTATTAGGTACATGTGACGCCCTGCAAGGGCACAGCAACGTAAGAGGTGACAGCAGCATCATTATAAAAAATTTTAGTAAGTAACATAATAAATAGAAACTAGTAGTGCCTCTGCGACACGTTGTCCGCTGCTGCCTCATGTCGTCCGCTGCCAACTCGTACCTTGAGTTTAGCCTTCATTTTCATTGCCTTATCTTTATCGCTTCAACTACAAAAGTACCAAAATTGAATCACTATTTAGAGGTACTAGTGCAGTACTGTTTCTAGTACAGGAATAACAGTTACACGTTCAGCCGATAAAACTGTCGCCACCGCTCGGCGCGTTGCCGCCCGTCTCTATGTTGCTTGCCTTTGTTTATGAGGCACGCCGAACGTAAACTCACAGACCATAGCCCCAGTTAAAACTGTTTCTACTGTACAAATAGCACTACCTAGTTTGAACAGAGGAAACGGTATCTGATTACAAATCCTTATTACTATGTATGATTTAATATTAAAATGTATTTTTAACTTTTTTCGCTCCTCTATCTGTCTATGATTGTATTTTTTCTTAATCTGTCTTCAACGTTATTTGCTTAACGACTGTCAAGACACGCAAAGCTCTGTTTATACTTATGTTGATTTCTAAATCACTTATTTTATTATTAAATATTACATTCATGACAATTCTTGTGGAAATCATAAAAAATGCATAAAAAGTCACACTTCAAAAACTCTACTTGGCGACTGGCCAACAATTTCAGTATACGTAACAAGTTTCATGAAATACTAATTTGACAGTTGATAGAGTCGTTATATAGCACGATGAGTCAGTGAATGAATTATTAAAAACTCAGTCAATTGTACGTTTCAGTTCTGTAACGGTACTTTCCTGAACATGGACAGTTATGAGGTATATGACAATTTTTTCATTGTATGATGGTTAATACGAACATTGTCACTTCACCATCTCCCTAGCACTATCACGTTTTCACAGGGTACGCTTACCTAACATTAAGATTTGATAGGTCCCGTTTGTTACAGAAGCGACTGCTTGAACTTTCAACCTGAAAACTGGTTTTCAGGACTTTTGGACTGGTCCAATAACAGATTAGGTAGATATTTTCGCAAATTATTAGTGTAGGCCCGTACTATTGGATTTGAACTTATTCTTGCAAGTATATAATTATTATATTGACTTGTATTCTAATTCAGAAGAACAGTACCTCCCTCACAAGTAAAATGTTCTTTTAATACGAACAATTGAAAATGAAAATATATTACCTAGATATATACGTATTGTTGTTGTAATTGTGAATGCAATATGTACCTTTAATTGGGGTACATAACTTAAGGCTTGAACTTTATAACTTTACAATATGTGTACTGTTAGTATGCCTATCTAAATAAAAATAAACCTAATTAGGTGTATTTGGAAATCTAAATTGTATTCACTTTTATAATTAATAGAATATCTACTTTATAATCAGAATTTTTCTTAGATAATCATTTTAATTTACTAAAGCAAGGAATACTCACTTTTTAGAATATGATGCCGTCTACATCGTTTCCTTCCTCCTGGCTTATTACATTCTGTAAAATGTTGTCAACACTATAATATTTTAGCTTAAATTACTTACTTACAAGATTTTAAAGAATTATTTATTACTTGGAAAACCAACTTACAAAACTAAACAATTCAGATTTTAAAATACAAAAATAAAACAAAAAGGTTTTCACCATAAAAACATAATAGCTAAAGTCAGCCGCTGGTGGCTGACAAAAGATTTTACATCACTACCCTCGCTCAAGTCACATCATACGCTATACTAAGGACTATGTATGTTTAAAACGCGCTGTCAGATTAGGCCATAAGCACATCGGTAACATAAAACTCTACTTTCCTTCTGACAGTCTCATTCAATCTACTTCAGTCGCGGCCGATATGCAATTCACATCAAGTTTATGTGCAAAATCCAAACCTTTTACGCTAAAAACGGCTCTATGAAGCATAAAACGATCTGAACGTATCCATTCCCTTCGTCCGAACGTTTAGTTATTTCCCATTTCGTCGCGAGACGCCTGTACTCATGGGTGTGTGCCCCAAACAAATTGCGCTTCCGATGAGTACCAAAGAGATAAGACAAATAATCGAAGTGTTAGCCCTTAATCGGACATATTGAGGTATGGTCCTTGGACTTACGCTCGATTGCCCTTTGATTGGCCCTGTCCGCCCCCACAGGATGTTTCCCCCATTTGTAATAGGAGATTAACGTATGTGATGCATAGTGGGTGTTTTAACGGGTTGACTGGGTTTCTGGGAATGATAATGCGGTTTTAGACACCGAAATTACGGAGAAGTACTAGGGTATTCGTCGTTACAATGAAGTCTGTTTTGTAGTTTAGTAGATTATAAAATTATAAATAATATTTATTATTGTATACATAGATACGATTACGCCTATTTCCCGTCGGGGTAGGCAGAGGCCACGGAATTCCACTTACTACGATACTCGTACACCACTTTCGCTTCTTCCTCTCTCATCCGACTATTACAACACAATACAATATAATACAATGAAATATAAATATAGTTTATTGCACACAACATACAAAACAAGTTTTACACAAAACATATACGAAGATATAGTACAATCTGGCGGCCTTATTGCTAAGCAGCAATTTCTTCCAGGCAACCAGTGGTAAAAAAAGAAACATTTATCATAATTGGATGCGGGACGGTACAACATCTAGTATAAAAAAAGTATATAATAAATACTTAAAAAAGCAAACAACTACCTACTAGCATAAAATATATACTATTATTGCAATTGTTTTTTTGTTAAAATTCATGTTTCGAATATTATACATGACTACTGTTTGCATACCTACAATTATATTTTGACGTAGTCTAAGATTGATGATGTATCTAAACACTATATAACCGCTTGGACGTTTAAAGTTATATTCATTTGTATGTTACGTCCACAGTATCCACACTTAAACTTTGTTACGTATTTACTCGTACACACTTAGCTTCTATTTTAATCAGCTTAAACATTTAGTCACATCCTGGCGTATGAGGAAACTTTCGCAGACAAAATTCATACCTAACAAATTTACCGTTAACAAGGCTTGTAATTGTTAGAAAAAGTTCCTAAGCAAGTTTGTTTTATGGACTTTGGGAACAAGTCTGTGTGTGGTGGCGTGCGCGGTTTGTACTTTCCCTAACTTTGTCCCATATACTCCTTGGGAACATTGGCTATCCAACAATTTACTACACAAAAATACGTTGAACTTTTTTGCTACTTGTCCATTGTAGATTCGTCCTCGAATAGCTTTCATTCACTACTTCGTCGTAGAATTGATAATTACATGACTTGTAAGTCAAATTACCAATACTGTAACACAATAACACAACACAACATCTCACATACTATATAATTATATTGCATTTCAATAATTAACTATTAACTATCGCTAAACGTTATGGCTCTAGTTAATAGTTTGTAGAAAAATTGAAATGAATTGTTTCTTACATTTTAATATTATTCTATTCTTCACCACAATCCGGCAAAGTAGTTAATGACATTTGCGGCAAATCTATAATAAATCACTTATCTTCAAAAAACAGAATCTTTACCACCTATCACGTCGATCTAACAGAAAGTTCGATGAAGCGTGGATACTCAGTTCACCATACGAAGGATGCACTTCTGACTAACCCAATCGAGAATATAGTCGTGAGATTATGTTATGTTACTTCTTTGGTAAATAAAGTGACACCCATAATTTTAATAACCATTTTATTACTACATCGCCATAGCTACACAAACTCCACTCGATTACAATTTAAACCAATTTACCCGCCAGATAACCTCACAGAGTTCAATTTCTAATATTTATCGTCTGCTTAGTCCTTCCCTCCTCCAATTTCGTCCGTAATGGTATATCAATAATTGATTGTTCCCACTCAGGCGGGAAATAAGATACCACCTGTAATATCCCGGGACTAACAGAAAGGATTTAAAATAAAGGGAGTGCCTTGAACGAGCATGATTAACGTTGAGACTGCCATTGTTGTTGGTATCTGGCACTGGAAATTATGCCAAACGAAACCGTTTGAACGATTCTGTAATGTTCCTGTTGGCATTTAAGAGAAAGACCTTTGTTAAAAAGCTTTAGGGGATTTTTTTTATTTATTAAACGGGTTGGGATTAAAATACTGAAATTAAATTCAAAATTATTGTTTTGATCCTGCCGTTTCAATTAGATCCCAGCACAAGACATGTGCCCTCAGCGATGGCAAATGGAACAAAGTAACCGGAATTATGTTTGCTGTGGCATCTACATAAAATTAAACATAAATATACGTACCTCCGCTGGGCACAGACCTCCTTGGAAGCAAACGGAGGGGTTATGGAACATACTCCACCACGTTGTTTCACTGAGGGTTGGTAGAGTTTTGAGAATATGTTACATACACCTTTAAAAATAAATAAACATAATACTACTGAATAATACAGGAGCGTACAGGAATCAGCACCGATGTAATGTTAACTAGGAAATTAAATCAGAAATCAGAATCATTTATTCAACGTAAATATCATGGATAAACTTGTTGAAGGTCAATGTAACATTTTTGAATTCACGTCATTTCGCAAGATGTTATTAAATCTTTATGTTGTAACTCTAAAAATAGTCTTTTAGATATTAGGCAAGTGACGATGGTGTTTAAGGTAATTTAAAGAGAAAGTTTTAGCAGGACCCGGAAGTCGACTTCTGTAGACATCGCCGGCGAAATTATTTAACCATTACCTCCTCTGATAAGGAACAACTTCATTCATAAAATACATTATTTATTAGGTGAAACGTTACTTGGACATTTTTAAAATGGACTACAAAACTGTTTTACATTATAAATGTATGTCAATTACGGCAAAGTTTAAAATGAGATAGGAGGGAAAAAAAAAACTTAAAATGTTGCATGATGCTCCCTCACGTGAGCCTAATTCATAAACAATGGTCTGGTAAGCGAATATTTCTATGTAGTTAGTTTACTCATGAGTGTTTGCATGATTTTTAAACAGACAAATGTTCACCGGCTTGCTTTTCAATTGGAGAACGCCGGTTCAAATTCCTGCCGATGAGTTATTAATTTATTTTAGGTGACGTTTTCACTAACACAGTTGGCTCGACTATTATATACGGCGATACGGCTCACCACCCATCACGGTGGTCTAACGAAGAGCTCGGTAAATTGTGGATACTTAGTTGGTCTTGCGATGGATGTATCTCTGACTACACCAGTTAGGATATAGTCGTGAGCTTATGTTAACACACTGAATAGTGTCCGCGTCCACAAAGAACATAACCACGTAACCGGCTATACGTTAACCCTTTCACGGACAGAGACCATGGGTCATTGATGGTTCATAATAGATAGTATGACACCTTGGAATCGGAACGTCATTAGACGTTCTGTCCTCGAAAGTGTTAAAATGGTTTACTTACATGATACACATCTTTACCGATATTAAAATAATGATTACGTAATCTTGTATAAATAAGTAATATAATATTCCCAAGAAGACCAGGCCAACCGTAAACTGTGGGATGAGAATCTCATAAAATATTAATAATACAACTTTATTCTTGAGCGAACTTTGACAAAGAGTACCTAATAAAATTACGAGGATAAACTTTTAAGACGGTAAGGATCGTCGACGTAAAAAATCAACGGTTCCTGGGAAAACATTGCCCCCTCAGCAGTCGGGTAAAAATATGGAGCTACTTCGAAGATTAAAGATTAAGGGATCCGTGGGTGTTCATGCGACACTTTGGATTCAATATAAAATTATAATATAACATAGTTTCGGACTATGGCGTTGTTATCATACAAAAACAACAATATTATTATTGTGGAAAATAGCACATCTTTTTATAGAATTTTACCTTTTTGTATATAGTTTTTTATTTCTTTATTGTCTTTGTTTTTGATAATCACTTTTGCCTTTTGTTCTTCTTGTAAAAATATATTATAATGCTGCTTGCACGAGAACCGTTTTTGTTATTGGTAGATCGCCAATAAAGCTTTATTGTTAAGTTATTTAAGTGTGTGCCCGGTTTGTGTTTGCCGCAAAAAATTACAAATTAAAAGAAAATCTTGTTTTGTGCAAGTGAAATATTTTTCCTGTGTAAGCGCGAAAAGATTCTAGATTTAGGTATATTATCCCATTTCGTGTATTTTTTGCCTATGAGAAATTCAAAGTCATTAATAAAAAAAAGTAATTGGTTCTGATTCCAGCCGACACCTTCTAATTAAAGGAATTTTCAAGTTTTTAATTACTGTATTCACTGTCCTATATCGCATTTGTTTTTTGTTGTCATTTTTCCAATGATATAAAGAATAATTTTGGAATCCAATAAGCTCGTATAAACCCACATTTCACTTTCACCGTCTCGTGTCTGCACTTTGTCGTCAATAACATATTTGCGCACGTATTCAACTGGCGAGTAGTACGTGTCTTGAAAGATATAACTTCAAATTCATCCCTAACGTCCCGCTGTTTTGTTAACTACAGTATGAGAATCGCGGGACTTGGTGGTAAAATTCGATTTATTCCATCGAGAGGTGCCGAAGTGAAATGGAGCGTGGCTTGATAGTGGGACATGACGTTTATTCCGACTGAAAGGATCTTGGTAGTGTTAAAATGATATTTTAAGGCCCGGTTTGCGGTCGAGTGGACACATTATTGTATATGGATTGAGATGGGTAAAAATGGCTTTGGGTCAAACTATGGCTGCCCCAAGTGACTACTTATATTTCATAGGATCGCCTTATGTTTATCATATTGACGCTCTTGAGTTTTTCCTCATATCAACCAAAAAAAAAAAATCGGACTGGATTAGAGTTTTCTGACCTATAATTCGCCGCTATAAACAAGGCACCATTTTTATTCGAACCTATTTCTATTTTTGGATGGCGATAGGGCTAAAATCACTTTGATTTAACAAAAAGCTCGGTGAGGCGTAGGCGTGGGTACTTACGTAGTTCAGCTTACGACGGATTTACCTCTAAATATCCCAACTGTGATATACTCGTGAGCTTATCTTATGTTGTGTTTTATTATTACTTTCATAATTTTAATAAAATATTATTAAATATGTACTACGGTATCTCTTTACAACATCACATCTGGTTTTATTTGTAAAATAAAAACGGTAAAATAAATCCTATGTTTATTTATTTAAATGTGTCGGCGGATCCTCAGGGATGTTTACACTGTAACTTTTACTGACAGCTAATAAATAACTGTATTGAGCCGTAAAAACAAAGTTACTAAACTGTCACTTTATCCATTGACGCCGCCGTAGTTTCCAAATAACGAATACTGAAGACTTCGTAGCTTCCGTGCTACGCCGTAGACTTCGCTACGGGATTCGGCGTCGAACTGCTACGTATAGGGTGTCAAAGTATTATTAACCTTTTACACAGCATTTGAAAATTTTCAAGCAAAAAAATGTTTACATTTTTAATTTCCTACTGTATGGGACATACCTAATAGTCTACCATTTATGGTCAGTCACATCTCTAGCGCGAGCAAACCAACGCGTCTCAATGTTTGGATCTTGTAATTTAATATAATATCCTAAGTAATATAGTTCATTCAATTATTTGTGTGGGGTTTTATTACAATTACCAGCGCTCCCTACACCTACTAAAACAGAATTAATATTTAATTTTATGGTAACTGGAAGGAATTAGTATTTTATATTAAAAATAACACCCGTTTTTCGCTAATCTCGGCTTTGGTGAAAGGTGGGCTTCTTGACGTTGCTTTTCATCAATATTTTGTAGAATCAATTTTTTCATATAATATATTTATTTTTATTTTATCAGAAAGTAATGAAACGTTAGCCAAAACAAACATTCACTACTAACTACAATTAATTAATGTTTTATTATTGACTTTAATATTGTTATTTATAGATTGAATAACTTAGCCACTATTAGGTGGAGACTTGTAATTAGCCTTTAGTTATTGTCTGGTTATTATGTTTGAAAATGTATATGGCCGTAAGTCTTCCTCAAAATAAATAAATAAATAAATTGCAAAGTACAGCAGAATAGGATTTACTACAAAGACGTATAATAAGAGAGAAGGAAATCGACAAGATTTATATTTGAAAGCTATTATTCATCTCACAAATCGTGCTTTTGACAGGAAAGCAGCGTGTTCGCAAATGGGCCCGACATAATTTGTATGCTGAAGGGAAGTATGGCGCGTATACAGGATGTTAGTACCCTGTATGTCATAAGATATAGCGACGAATTAGTGTATAATACAATGCACAATACTTTATTGTACAAAGGAGGAAACATACATTAACATGAATACAATACATTCACAGGAATTCAAATTAAACAAACGAACTTGTGTACGAGCTGCCTTATGGCAGCCTCATTGCTAAGGTATCAATTTCTTCCGAACGACTTTTGGGTATAAGCGTATTGTTATCAGCATTTATAATACTGGATATAGAACGGCAACTCTCTGCTCCCCACCAGCGGCTGAGCTAGGTTTACCTCACCTCTCTCGGTCTTAGGGTGGTATTAATAAACGAATTTCAGCTGAGACTGCCCTCAAGATCATGCTCAAGTCTCTGTTTTTATATGAGAACTGTCACATTGACATGATCTTGAGGGCAGTCTCGAAGCTGAGATTAGTTTATTAATATTACCCTTAGTTTAGTCTTCAATCGTATGGGCGTCAAACTTCACACACACAGACGCGGGTGTACGATAATGTCAATGTGTAGTGTCTGTGTAAAGCTAGGATTTTTGTATGAACTGTCCGGGATGTGGTATTGAGCTGGCGACAAGTGGGGTACATACACCTCTGCCTACATCTTCGGGGGTGCAGGCGTGATGTTATGTTACGTTGGTTGTATGTATTCAGCTTCATTGAAAAACGTCTTCTGATAAAACAACGTTTCATTCTTCTCTTTTCAATACGAGTATATACAACAAACATTTCAAAAAACCCCTAAACAAATCATTTGATAGACTGCAACACCACTTTTTCACCAAAGCCTGATGAAAATCCGCAGTAATCCCATTCATACATATTTAAATCCGTTTAGCCCTTTCAATCAATATTTGCTATCAAACTTTATTCAGGGATACATATTTCCGCTTGTAACTCGCATTCGAGTCGGTGCCCTAACCTTTCGTCCCGAGCTTTATTTATTGTGTAGATTTTTTCACGCGACAGGTACGGTGCTCTTCTTCATACTTCCCAACACCATGTGGGCAAATTTAAATATACTTTTCAATTAAAATAAATCCGTTAGACAAGCACCTAGGTGTAAGTAAGCACCAAAAACTTAAGACAAACTGGGAATAAAGTTTCTATGGTGAGTAACTCTAGGTTAAATGGATGAAAACGTTATGACACTTTTTATTTTTTAAAGATAAAAGATAAAAAGATAAAGATAAAGATAAAGATAATTTATTTGCGGTTTTTCTTCTTAAATATCTAAGGAGCTCGAATTATGTTGGAAATAATTTACTAAACATGCAATGGGTATTTAGTTAATATGGCTGCTACATATTGTATAATAAAAAGGGTCATCATTTATACCCAAAAACAAAGATAAGAGATGCATAATTATGTCTGTTAACCATGAAAATAGAAGGTAAAACAAGGGAAAATCTGTACAGCGCTATCTATTTTGTTTTTGAGGAACGTTACTGGAAAGTATTCTTATACTACCTCTGGATTGGCTGGAAGAGATCTCTCTTAGAGATAAGTCCTCCCTTGTAAACGTTAATTTCATGTTCATGATGTAACTAGTTGTTAAGTGCAATAAAGTATAATATATATAAAAGTTCCTCATTGCAGTATTGTTGCTCCTCCGCTTTTTCAGAAATCGTAAATATTACCATAAAACGAACCAAAATAATAAGTTTACGGGGTCGTAAACAATGAAGCGATCGTTAGCTCACATTACGTGATTGTTTTACGAAATGGCCGACCACAGGGATCGTGTAAAACAATAATTAGCCGCGATTAGCCTTACGGTTGATGTTCAGGAAACAATTAAACAACCATAACCTTCCCGAGTTTAATCGTCAGTCGACGCCGCAAACGATTGTTATTGCCGCCCTTTGTATTTGTATTAAGGCAACAAATATAAACAAAATTATATTTGTAAGCTTGTAGTAATTTAATTATTATAACTTGTAAAAGCTTGTGTTATTATATTTAGTGTTTTAAATATTATGAACGTTTGGGGCGGTAATGAGGCCGTTAATGTATTTGTATTAATCATAATTATTATTTACCTTTTGTAGTCAAATGATCTTAAAAAACTATTTCAATAAAAACATCACGAAAAAATCTTTGAATATTGTAGGTACATCACTCACGAATAACTGATTGGACTTTAATTTGACTTCACCAAAGTAGTTTAGAGTTCTGGTACTACTTAATAACAAAACTACATAAGCCATTTTCATTATGGAGTTCCTTTTTCCTCTGGCGTCAAAATTGTCTTAATTAATTTAAGAGCTACGCTTTTGTGTGTCTCGTGCAAGTGCACCGTTGGCATGTCTCTTTACTCAATGCCGACTCTTTGAACTTTTCACCCCAGTACATAATGTTACTCCATTTAGGTCGTGCAATTTCATTTACACCCATATCTCTGCATTGTCTTTTGTTCTTTAATTATAGACTATAATGGTAACGCATTAAATGAAATATAATTATTTTTACAGTGAATTACAACAAATGTTTTTGAATGCATCTTTAAGAATGTGTTATTATAATTATAGGTCATGTAAAGTTCATTTGTAAATAAATCATTCGTAAACACGTGTTCAGCATTAATTTATTTAATCCGTTCATGTTTAATATTAAGTATTTAATTTGTTTTAATAATACCCCCGGGCATAACTGTTTGAGTACTCGACTTCTATAGAAATAACGAATTTGTATATAAATTAACGGTTTATTATATATGACGACTTAGGGTTTTACTTACTCTAAATGCGCGGTAAGTAAAGTAAGTTAAAAAAGTCCCACTAAAGCCTACTAGCACTCTATTTAAATTCAGAACTGAGAACTTAATTGAACAAAACAACAATAAGTTTCTTAGTTCTCAATTCAAATTCTGATACACGGTAATTTATAAAATTGCTCAATATGGAAATGACCTAGTATTCTTTTGAATTAGGAAATACGATGATTTCCAACTGATGGGTACTTAATTAAAAATATACCATGGAGTCTATCTTAGTAAACAGTGACCATCCTTACTAAAGTAAGGATACGACATACGATCACGACAATAGCACGTACAGTCATGAGCAATATAATGTACCCACTTTAGGACTCTGTCGCACTAACATATTTGACATTTAGTGAGACTTACAGTTTAATTTGTCAAAACAGTTAATGTGACATGGTACCAAAGTGTATACATATTAATGCTCGTGACCGTACATATGCAAATAATAGGGTGAGCACATAACAGACGCATGTAAATCTAAAATGTGAACATCGTGTAAGCCGGTTAGGCACAGGCGTTATTTGATTATTACGTTTACATTTGGGATCGGAAACTCAGAAAGTAAAGGCTTGAGGCTGTTTATTCAATTACCTATCTAAATATGTTTCTTATGTTTGCTTAAAGATCTCGTATGAGTTTTGGAGAGATGTTTTCGTGATTGAGTGGATATAAATTGTTTTATGAATACATGTTTACGAGTTTTACCGTCGTCATCGTTTGAAATATTGGTATTTGTTCGACCATTCAAAGGTGTATATATACGCTATCACCACACGGTTTGATTAATACCGGTAACTGAGACACATACAAACAAACAGACAGCACTGACTAAATCAATAAGTTTGTTATCTTGGAACTCGAGTTCACCAGATGTATTTGAAACGTGCATCTACCAATCGGAACTTTGTCTAACTGAAACGTTTTGAAACTACATTTTGCATTTATGCCAAATCTGAATAGGTTTCACATATGTGAATCAGTTTCTTCTTCTATCTTTGTTTACCTTCTGAACTCTCGTAGGGTCTTCTTATCGTGTGGGTTGTGAGGTGGATTACCAACCTCACCAACCCCGGGTGTCAGGGTTATTATTGAGCCGCCAAAAGCCCCTGACATGGCTCATGTAACCACCACGTACTTACAGTAAGTAGTAACCGGGACCATTGGCTTAACGTGCCTTCCGAAGCACGGATCATCTTATTTTCGGACAATCAGGTGATCAACCTGTAACGTCCTAACCAAACTAGGGATCACAAAGTGATTTTTGTGATATGTCCCTACCGGGATTCGAATCTCGTAGGGTGAATGAAGGCATTACGTATGGTGGAAGCATACAATACATTGGCTCATATAAAAGAAAATTTGACTGAAATTGGGCCGAAATGGGCCGCCAGTGTACAATCCTGAAAGTCCACCTTCGACCTCACTGTGAGGTTTGCATTACCCTGACTTTATTGGCTGTGTCTAAAGGGTTCATATGCCGTCACAATTAGTACATTGTCGCATCCTACTGAATCTAGCATACGTAGTTATTGGATGGATGCAAGCGGCAAATAATTTATCCTGTCGATAACGTTAAATATAATATTTAAATAGGTACTTAGAATTTTGTACCGTTTGAATCTAATTAGAAGGCCGTTATAGAAAATCTGCGCAAGACAGAATAAATATAAAATTAATCAGAAATATTTTCAATTAAAAAAAATCCTTTTATTATATTGATACTTACCTATAATATTCGATATTATTCTGAAAATAGCATGGCACGTGCAGGTCTACCTCCTTGAGCAACCACTCGTGGCATCATGCAAGGTTATAGAAACAAGCATTGGTGTGGAAACAATGTGTAATATTGGGTACTTACTCGCTTTGTTCTCAACCTTATTTGTTTTTCCTATAATACGCATGATGTTTTTTATTTCTTTTGAAGTAACTGTAATAAAAAAACATTATAGTAGGTACCTATTGAATAGACAATTTTTATGCAAAATTTGGGAGTACGCCAAGCTGAAATAATTTATTGTATTTTATAATAACTTTGCTCATTAGAAAATCTTACGATAAAAAAGTTTATTCTGGGATACATTCATCTTCGCTCGTCAGGCTGTACTCAAAACGTGAAATAATAAATCAAAAGGAAAGAATTATCTTGTCAGCATGTACTTAGATAAAATAATAAAAAAGGTTTCAATGCCAATCAGGTGTTTAATTCCTAACCTAACCTTCCTAAATTAACAAAAACATTTTTGAAAACTTATTGATATAAGATGATATTATATTTTCTCCTACATTTTTGCTCTTTATGAAACTTTCTATGTCATGTATTTGATATAATCCTAACTTGATATGCTTTATTATTATGCAAGAACTTATATTATTTATTTATAGAAATGACAACGTTCTTCTTAATAATTATTATAAGCTCATGTACATTTAGCCAGGTTTATTACGATAATGTAATTGTGCGAGTTTACTAACTTAGATATAAGACTTTTGTTACTAACGATTGCTATGGGAAACACCCGAAATAAATGATTTTTATTTTATTTTATTTATTTAAAAAAATTGAAGTCCAGGGGATATAAAATATGGAATTGAAATTTCACCTTATGTCAAGTATATTATAAGTACGTTTTTATCAATGTCACTTTTAGAAATCGTTTACAACTTGGCTAGCCCCCTGCACAGCGGCACAGGATCCGCGCCTTATTATTTATAACAGTATTTTCACGTAGATACATATTTATTCCAAAATCTCTATTTTCACTGAATAGATGATGGATGACCCAACTTCATAAATTTCGCGTGAAATATTACTTTGTTCGGGATTTATTCTATCAAATCACGACAAAAACTTTAGGAAAAAGCTATACACACATTTACATTTTGAGCAAAAATCTCAAATTGAAAACAATCACTTTTGGATATGATGAACCTTATAGTAACAAACATGGTTGTGAATGATGTGGGTTGAAGTAATTATTTCAAAATATACAAAATATTTTTTTGTCAAAAACGTGCGCCATATTAAGTATTTAGTGATTTTAAAATATTTTATGTTTGTCTGTCTGTGATTTAAGCGAAAACATAACAAACAGTGTCGATTGTTTGTTTACTAGCAGGCTCAATGTTAGAAAGATAATATACCTTATAATATATGTTTTTATGCGGTATGCGATATGCTTCCTACATACGTCGAATCGTCACACCCATAGAAGTACCCTCATTTCAATGGGCTTTAGTTAGACCAACATGACGGGACGCGGGAATCGCGGGACGAAAACTAAATTGATATCATTAAAAAAATATTTATTAAAAATATTTATACATAATACAGCAAGGCGCAACAGACGAAGTTATTTCTCAGGCAGCAGTTACAAAAACTATAAGCATTTATCATTATGTTGAGCTGAAGTTAAGTATTTTAACTTCATAATGATGAGCAGGACTCATTTCAGCCATTCTTATCGGACAGAGTCGCAACGTTCACTTTCATAAACACTATTCAAACTAGCGCAAGTTTGCCACAACGGTAGTAGTGAGGATATCAATCATATTTACTTACACATCGTCTGTTCCTAAACTTGTCACCAAGAATAATCGGCCGAAAGAAAAATGTTTTCTTAAGGGAAACTTCGATAATGTTTCACCCAGCTCGTTCCTCGTTCATAAGCTAGAGATGTATTAGGTAGCAGTTATATTGGAGTAGCTGGTATGATACTTCTTTGTTACTTCATTAGTTTATACATATAAAAAATGCCATACATGACTATGGCGATCTTATATTATGATTCTAAATCATTCGTAACTAAGTTAACATTTCATTACTGTAACTAGCTAGCTGACGATGATGGAAGCAGTCATGGATAATAAGTAAGCCCTCGCGGCATAAAAACCGCACCTATATCGTTATATCGAGTGAATGAGTGAATGAATCTACGTCGCTGCGTCTATTGGTCAAAACCCTCGATATAAATCGCGGTGCGCGCCACGCAGTTGCCGTGCAGTATTTTTTTTTCAGCACGTGTACGTCATATGCTGCCGTATACTGTCCAATGCTTTACAGTACCACAATACAGTACAGTAGTACAATAAATTAATACCACACCCAAGACACTCCATACAGAAATCTCATTCTAAACATATGCCGCCTAAGCGTCGCGTAAGTGTGAGCGCGATACAGTATGTGCGCTCTCCCTCTTACTCCTTAACGCTTTACGACCATTTAAGAAGGCCCAAGGAGTGTAGAGGCGCCCTATACGAATTGGTGTGGGGCGGAGAGTTCCCTTCTGTACGTAGTATTATCCTTTATTCTATGTTAAAACAACAAGTTACACTGTCTTTAGGAGTGATAAACATCGATACTTCTAATTAACAGTTGATATTTTTTCGTAATTATGGTAATAAAAAGAAATACTAGCATAGTCGCAACACTACAACGCGTGACGTGTGAAAACATGTTTTAAATAAGGTAAGGGTAAATACAGGTAAGTAATGACGTGAGCCCAGTCGATGTCGTTAGACCGGTGAAAGGAAGTCCTTGCTTATTTAACGCGTAAATGTGGACACAGCCTTTACACGGGACTTTCAGGGTAAAGTCTAGTTACGGTATGAACAATGTTTCGACGGAATTGTTTAGTAGTGGCTTAGGTTGAACTGAGAACACTTTAGTGCGATATCAGCTTGTATGGTTTTATATTAAATAACAATTAATTAGTTTTGTTTTTGACGAGGCACTGAGTGATTTGCCTCAAGACAGTATTTATTGACACACATATAGTTTTTTTGTATTATGTTGTGTCTTTTCTTTCTGCTTTCGTTTAAGTTTGTTCTGTCGGGTGCAACATATTTATAATGTTTTCTTTCTTACTACACAGGTAAACAATTTTTGTAGAGTAGCGTTAAGTTTTCCGATCAAGTATTTTAGATACATTGTTTTAAATTTACGCCGTTATTATCATAATTAAAACACATTATAACGGGTTCTTACCGCGTAAGAACCCGTTATTGTGTTAAGTATTTTACATTATAGTTTGGGAATTCAATGTTACTACCTACTTATATGAGGATACATTCATAATACCCACCTAAAAATTATCTTATTTAAAATATTGTTTTACAGTATCTAGCAATAAAATGAAAACAATAATAATTTTGAAAGTACGCTACATTAGGTTGGTAATAAAAGTTTTTTGTACGCATAATTTGTAAGAAATATTCTCGTCATTATTCCTTCAGGAATTTCTATCGTCTTCATAACTTATTATTATGCAACTAAAAGTCTGTTAAATAAGTTTCTGTATTTGTGAGTACATTTATCTCAATTAGAGCTTTCATTCTCTGAACTACTCTAAGTTCAGCCAGCCAACTCCCAATGGATGCTTGTTTAAAACTTAAAAACGTATCTGGTGTACGATTCTGTACATTCACCGCATTGAAATAAAAGTAGATACTTTTTCTTCTATCGTGTGGGTTGTGAGGTGGAGTACCAACCTCATCAACCCTGGTGTCAGGGTTATTATTGAGCCGCCAAAGGCCCCCGACATGACTCGTGTAACGACTACTTACTACTAAATATACTACTACCATACACACTACTACTAGATACTAGTAGACACTTAGTACTAAAGATAGATTTAAGACTTTTTGATAACTTATTTTGATAATTATATTACAAAACAACATTTCTATCCATATACAAAAATAAAAATCATGAATGTACGTTTATTATACGTATTGTAAGTATGTTTACTAGAATGAATTCTTTATTTGCCTTAAATGTGGTGCGAATATAGATGTAATAATATTTTTTAAAGTTACATTATTACACTTTTAACCAATTAGAACGAATTTGTTTTAGAATTCATGTTTGGATCATAAATGATTATCACGTGCTCAGCGGTGAAGGAAACTCACATTCCCGAGATAGTATCTTAGGAGGTATGTGACCTAGCCTATATTGGGCTGGTTTTCCCTTTGCAGGTCGGAAGGTCAGACAGGCAGTCGCTTCTGTAAAAAACCGGACCTATCAAATCTTCAGGTTAGGTAAGTAGACCCTGTGAAAAACGGAATAATGCTGTGGAGATGATATGAGTTGGTATGCAAAAATAGAGTCGTAAGACCGTGTCAAAAGTTAATATATCAATTACACTGTTAGATTAGTCAAATTATAGATGTCAAAAACTCCTCTGATCACGATCAATAAGACAATCTTGAATCTCCTTATCGGCAAGTCTGTTGCGCGTTGGGCTCACGATCCGGAGGTTCCGGTTATGAATCCTGGTACATATCACAAAAATTACTTTGCGATTTCTGGGTAGGTTAGGACATAGCAGGCTGATCACCCAAATGTCCGAAAGTATGATGATGCGTTCTTCAGAAGGCACGATAAGCCGTAAGTTCCGGTTACTATTTACTGTTGTGATTTATTGATTGAACGACTACGTAGTCGTTACATGAGCTAGTAACCCTGAGTGGGTTGATGAGGTAGGTCGTTGATCTCAGAAACCACTCGAGAGCTATCTCTCAATGAGCAATTTACCAGCAGGTTTCATAACCTTTAAATTGCTGTCGGGCAATAAAGCCGCCATTGTCCTGTAATACTGCTAGTGTATTTTTAAATATATCGTATATGTGTGTGTAAAGAATATTTGATTTCATGCCTTCAGGCAACTTGCGTCACTACTGGGAATTCTTGTAAGGCATTTTATTATAAGGATGGTTTACGTATGTCGTTGTGTTAAAATAAAACACCTAATTTCCCTCCGAATAAAGTTCATAGAATCAGCGCCGAGACTTCTGGCTGGCAAGGCGCCATTAGTATTAATAACACAAACGTTTGGTCTCATTAAAGTCAGCGTCCTCTGAAGGGAGTTCCCCTAACTATATCGAATCACGCTACCAGAGAAAAGAGTGGAGATATTGTAGTTATATAATTAGAAAAAATAAATACAGACGAACTACCCTTTTAGTAATGGTCAAAAACAACCCTAAATGCAATCCAATTGGGATACAGTCGTGAAATTACGTTGTGTTATGTTATAAAAAAAACAAACTTGGAAATTTCGTGACGACATTAAATACAGAAGATCCTTCTATCACATCAGTGTCCAAACTACAAGTATTTGTCTTTGTTAATATAGGAAATATTAATTATCAATTAAGATGTTACTCGATTAAGATTTTTTAAAACTTTTATTTTTCTAAACTATTTCATATTTTTCTTTAACCCCCTAGACACAACACAGACGGACTTAAACTTTAACCTTACTTACACCATCTTCTTTCTTTGTTTATACCCTGAGTTTATATCTATTTAGAAACAAAACATAGAAATAAAGTATCCTAGGAACCATTTCGTTTTAGCCAAGCTATTCAACCACTAAACTCCATATCTTTCATGGCCAAGTCACGTCAAAAACCATAACCCTCACAAAACTACCTTACATTATGAAAGAAAGTCCATCCTCACATTCAATTCGGGTCCCTTCATGGTAATACGAAACATGTGACGGTGTTAGTACATTTACGAAGACCAGGCAAGGTGCACAAAATCAGAATTAACATATAGATGCGGACCCTAGCCTGGTCCCTTTTAGCGAAATTACAAAAGACACGCTTTTAACAAGCTCTTACTAAGTCGGACCCTGTATAAACAGTGCAGGCTAAATAAAGTACATTAGACGGAAAATGAAATTAGAAGTGACACTGTATAAATTTCGTAAAATATTTACTAAGTCATTAATTGTGATAGGCTTGGCGATCAGATAATTTTGGCCTTTTGGCGCCCTGTCTGAAGATTTAAGTATGCTATGGTTTGGTAACTTGTCACATTAGGTATACCGTATGTCAGCTACCCGCAGGTTATCAGAAATGAAGATAAAAATTAGAAGCTCAAAAAATGTAGGCGCAGCACTTTTGAAATTGTTCCTAAATTTTGACAGTTTTCCATACTGGTGCTAATTCCTGTAAATACCATCTAATTTTATTTTAAGTTATATCTGTCATTTTCTTATCCGCCGAAAAGGAAAGGGACGGGTAATCGACAAGCATAAAATTTATGGAACACACGTCAATTTTAAACACAAATCTAAACCAACCGTCTAAAAATTTTACATCAGTCAATAACCCGACACATTCATTTACTCATTCTTCCTAAAATTAAGAGCTGTGAATCATCCGTCCCTTTCCTTTTCGACGGATATGAAAATGACGGATATAACTTAAAATAAAATTAGGCGGTGTCTCCAGGAATCGGGGCCATTGTCCTGCTAAAATTTAAATTGCTATAAAATGTGAAGCAACAGTAGCTACATCTAATAGGAGAAATATACAGTTTTTATCCTTATTGTGCTTTGCATTTCAGTCGGCTACTTAATATCACCAAATCATTTTCATACGTTTCTTTCTATTTTTCATATACACGTCAAAATAAAATTAACAGTTTTTTTGACCTGACTTATTGTAGATTTGCCGCAGATGGCATTAACCACTTGGCCGGAAAAAAATAACAGAGATGTATCTACCTCTATACTAAACTACTAATATTACTTTATGACATTTACCATTAACAAAAATTATGACGGGACGAAATTTAAAATACAATACATTAAAAAAAATACCTTTTTCTGAAGTGTCTCTAGTTATGTACAATAATTAAATATTAAAAACTCTAGTAATCATTTCCATGGTGAGCGTATTCATCCCCGTGACAATAGAGTATATACCCATAGGTAACCTTTACGTCACCCGTGGCACAAAACTGCTCGAGGCTCTAAATGAGAATAGAAAATGAGTCGGTTTGCTCTTCGACAATGGAATTCATTAGCAGGCCGTCCCACAATGAGGTGGTGTAAGTATTTTTAATTGAAAGAAGGTAGGAATACAACGCGGGACCTATTATACCACCGCCGCCGGTTATTAAACAATCTACGTATACTTACCTTCTATATTTAAAAAGTTATGAAAGTGGTTTCTCGGTGATTTTCTGGCATGAAGTCACGGTAAAAATAAAGTTACCGACAGAGACTCTTATTACGGAAGAGAATGCATTAAGACAACAAAATATTTTAGAATACATTCACCACTTTTAAAACAAATTTAATTATGTATAGTAGTATAATTTTATGTATAAGTTACTTTTAATTTTTTTCATTACTAGCGCTTCCCGTAAAGCCAACGTAAACTTTCACACAGATTGGCGAATCCTTCACCAAGATGACGTTGTTGTATGACGTTGTACGTACAGCAAATACATACACAACCGCCACAAATTTGAGGGTACTTTGAGCAAAGGCGGACTACAACGACTTAAACACAATAGGTTATACCGAACTAAAACCTGGGTGGGGGTTGGTTTAGCGACAGTAAGAGACGTAACACGAAGGATGATACGTATAAGTTATTATAATATATTGAACGAAAGATGCTAGGTATAAGTTATTCCGATTTCTTTGTAGATTTTTTTTTACAACACGTTTTTTTGTAAGTATGTTTTCTACACTAATCAATCTGGATAACATTAAATAAACATGGTCAAATTGTAGCTGTCTTTACAAACAGTAATAAACGTAATGATGTCATATTAGCGCGGTCAAAATTTCTACTTCCACAAGCCGATTAATTTCACTCTTAGGTAAACATAATTGATTTTTTTATTTGTTTAAGTTTATTTTTATCAAAGACAAATAAAAATTGCAATCGATTTAGAAATCTCATTTGTCCGGTATTTCGCCATCCGTCGTAATCTGAAACTAGCAGATATTGGGGTTGGATTCCAAAGGATTAGGGGAACATACTCGGAGCAATTCGAAGGATCCGATTAGGCTCGCGGGTCCATTATGGTTCCCACTGAACAAACATGTTCGCTCCGATGGCCATCCCGACTGTTTTCATTATTACATCATTATAATAGGTCTTTGTACCGACTCATTTCCTTGCGAATAAGTAATAATAGGTTTATGATTATATTAGGACACCCTAGTGAAATAGCCCTAGCCTATTATTGCTAAAGATCAATTTCTTAGTCGAATTATGTTCGATAACAGTGTAGTTGGTAGTACCATGAGCAGATTTAGTTTTCGATAGCCTATCAGACAATTATCAATAAGTCCGCTCCTTAAGATTTCTAACTTTTACGCTGTGTCCTTGAGTTATAAAGGTATTATTAGCTTTGAATAAAAAATAATACTATCTACATATAGAACGGCAACTCTCCGCTCCCCACTAGCGTCTGAGCTGGGTTTATCTCACCCCCTCGGTCATACTTTAGTCTTCAATCGTGAAGGCTGAGCGCAAACCGTTGTTTTTGTTTTTTATCAGTTTAGTATAACTGTTTGAACGAATTTTGAAATTGGGCGCTGAACTTGTATGGTCTGATTCGAATATTTGATTTCACATTAATTGACCGCGCAGGCGCACCTGCGTGGCGCCTATAAATATTTATTTTTCACGGTGATTATTCATCAAAACTTACTAATAATTTACAAAAATCTTGAACTAGGATAAGTGCTTACTATAAAAATATGTGGATGCAATTATTTACAAAAAAAAATTCAGATATATTTTAAGTCACGTGTAAAGCTTATTTGCTAGTATATGTATTGTGAACCTTCATTGTTCAAATTTTTTTGTTTCTGATTTGTGTCATAAATAAATATATAAATATTAATGATTTTTATAAAAGTTTCTTTCGTTAGTAGTACTACCTAAATAAACGACGGTTAAATTAGGTACTATAATTGGCAGCCCTCACAAAACACACACACAGATGCGCGTATACGATATCGTCAATGTGTAGTGTCTGTGTAAAACAAGGTTGTTTGTATTAAGTGTCTGGGGTGTGGTAATGGTAGTAGTTAAATGTAGATTACGTCACATTTAAACACTTATTCTTGGACCGAAGCAGTCCGTGGTAGCTCAATTTGGATAACTTATTTATAGTCTCACGGGTTTGAATCCCGGATCGGGCTCCAAACCACTGACATCGATTTTATGAGTTCGAATTCATGTTTGGATCATACATTTATAATTGGTATCACGTGGTTTGCAGGATTTCTGTCCGGTTAATGGCAATAGGATCGTCTCCTATTACAATGAACGTAAACATATCCGGCGAACTGTGTTCAATGTATATTTTATACACTTCGGAATAATATATATGATAATGTATATTCAGTCCCTTTGGCCTATATGTTGATTGTCAAACAACTGTTCGTCCAGTTTGTTTACTTTTTGTGATTGGCAAATCATCTTATAATTGGTAACAAGTCAAATTCAAACGGATGGAATCAAACGGACATACGTTAGCGATACAACAAAAAGACAAAAATAGAATAAGGGTTACACGTACTTATGTTACGAATAACTATTTACACGAAGTTTGGACATAATAATCTTTTAGGAAGTCCACAGGCTGAAGAAGGTAATTACAGGGTAATCGATCAATCCCTACGAACTCGTGCCTATCTCCAGGCCAAAACAATACGTTTAGAACAGTCCAAAACAGGTGTTCATACAGAGATAGCCATCGATCAACGTTTTTACAAGACACCCCTTAAGCTGGGAGTACACCAAAATTCTTCCCCATCGTACGCGCTAGGTATCATAATTTCCAGCTGTGTATATGAAATTAAAATCACTATTACAGAACAGGATACGGTCCACTTGTTTAATTATTTTGAAAAATTCTGATGACGTCATCAAATTAAATCGGCGCGTAATGTCACTGGGTGACACCCGTATTTTACAAAAAATAACAAAACAAAATCGCTGTTCTGTGGTAGAGATTATAATTCCATAAAAAAGTTATTCCTGAGAGCGCGTGCGATGCGGGTGAATTTTGGTATGCTCTCAGCATTAGAAGAAGACAAATGAAACCTTTGTAAGGGCAATTTATCTCGCCGCCCGCGAATCTTCCTTTTCGAATATTCCTTTACATGGGAGTAAGTAAACAAAACAATTTTATTATTCCACTGTCACGAAACAGGGTCCTTTTGAGTCTCACAGACATTCGTTTTCTATGTTAGAAAATTGTTTTTAGCATTCAAGCCTTAATTAGCAAAAAGCACCTACTTACATAGTTATATTCGTAAAAAAAGAATGTCAACAAAGTTGAAATTTATTCATAATATTAACACTTTGACTTTTTTTTAAAAGAATTTTAATCTAGACTTTTCTAAGATCAATACAGCCTGCATGAGTCTCAAGTTTAGAAGGTTCCATAGACTCATAATTTACAAAGTTACCTCGCTCGATTCCGCTTAAAGAAAGTCATTGTCGCGATGTCGGGGCATAAATCTATTGAGGATTGAGGCGTGCCTTCGACGTTCTATAGAGAAAGTTCTTGTCGCCAAAGGTTGCATTCAAAAAGTTTTATTAAGTTTGTTCAGTCAAAGGAATAGTGGAACAGGTGGGACGCCGCGGCAATATTTCGGAATTTCCAAACTAGTTTGAATAAGCAAGTCAGAACTTCCGTAACGATCTGTATGAGGCTTCAGAAGGCTCATTTGCCCTGAATCTCGTGCTCTTTGTATGCCTGAATGTAGAATAGATTCGTTGTCAAAGGACTCCTGGACATCTCCATACATACATCAAAGATATTGTGTTGTTATCTCGTCAGTTTTGAAGATAATGCCATTCAGATTTACTCGGGTGTTTTCTTCGGGCTAAGTGCTTTTAGTAATTAAGGTAAGAATGTGATTAATGTAATAATACTTAGTAAAGATTACAGACGTTTTCATTTAAATGTTTGTGACAAGTTTTATATGATAATATAAAAAATTTAAACGAACAATTTGAAATTTAAATTGAGATTTTTTTCAAATGCTTCTCCTCAAAAACACACTTCCACACTACCAAGCATTATCTCAAAGCATAGGTAGCGGATCTTCACCAACTAACACAAATTTTCAATCTGGCAAGCGTTGCCACAATCTGGATTAATTCGACAGAGGTTTGCGGCGGCGTCAGGTAAGCGGACCGCGCGTTTAACACCAACTACACACGCTCCTAATGACATTAACTGGGGTATCTACTATCAGTTTACTTTACGAGAAGGTGCTTACTAAGGTGTAGAATTAGATTTAACACGTAAATATTGAGTTTATTGATTCTTGACAGCCTCCGTGGTTTAGTGGTTAGAGCGTTGGGCTCACGAGCTGGAGGTCCGGATTCGATTCCCGATGGGGACATTGTCGAAATCACTTTGTGAGACTGTCCTTTGTTTGGTAAGGACGTTGCAGTTTTGAATCACCTAATTGTCCGAAAAGTAAGATGATGGTGCTTCGGAAGGCACGCTAAGCCATTGGTCCTGGGCTACTAGTTCAAATACCTCCACCAACCCGCAGTGGAGCGGCGTGGTGGAGTATGCTCTATCCCCTTCCGGTTGATTGAGGGAAGGCATATGCATATTATGTTATGAATTTACTTTCTATAGTTTTAGTAAATTTGTGATTTCCATCTTTTTAAGTCATAAATAAAAAAAATATCTATGTATATTATTCAGTGATACAACGTGACTTATAAAACGAAGCAAAATTATTGATAAAATTCTAGCCCTACAAACATTGTTTTCAAAATATTTTATAAGAAAGTATACCTGTACTATATTATTTCAAATGCGATCAATACAAAATATCTAAAGATTCGTTTCAAATCCTAAATTCAGAAAACGATCGAAAGTATCGAAGCCCGATCCCGAACCCGTGTTAGTGGTAGCACCCTAATTCAAGGACACCCGAGTTCCCCTAATCCGAGGATTTCCTCGGCCGGCACGGCAGTTGTCCAGTTGCCCCGTGTAATGTGGGGAACTACCTGCGCAATATTGGACGACCGCTTCAAATCCGCTTCCAGTAATGAGTTTCTAAGCGTAAAAACAATTTAGCTGCACCTGTATTTAGGTTTGAGGTTGTGACCCTTTGACGGCCATTTAGAATTAGTTAACATGATATCTTGGGAGAAGAGAGCCGTGCCAGACCAGATCGCATAATGCTTGACTCTCACTTTGAGGCCGCAGGTTCGAATCTCAACACTGGCTTAAACCAATTATTTCCGAACAGCCTCTGTGGTCTAGTGGTTAGAACATTGGGGTCACGATCTGGAGCTCCAGGTTCAATTCCCGATGGGGATACTATCGAACCTCACTGTGTGAAACTGTCCTTTGTTTGGCTAGGAAATAGCAGGATGAACCATCTTGTTATCCGAAAAAGTAAGATGATTCCGTACCACGGAAGCCGTTGGTTCCAGGCTACTAGCCAATATGCCCCCATCAACCTGCAATAGAGCACCGTGGTAGAATACGCTTCATAACCCTGTGTCCAGCATTGGGATGAATATAGGCTATTTATGTTAACATTATGTTCTGAATTCATATTTGGATCATAAATGATTATCACGTGCTCGGCGGTGAAGGAAAGCACCGTGAGAAAACCCACATACCTGAGAAACGTGTTTAGGCTGGTTTTCTCATGTCAGACAGGCAGTCGCTTCTGTAAAAAGCGAACCTGTCAAACCTTTAGGTTATGTAAACGGACCCTGTGAAAACGGGATAACGCTAGGGAGATAATGATGACGATGTTGATGGTGATGATGATGTTTTTCTCGCATGTTCAATAATAAATAGAACACCTTTCTGATTTTTATTTCAAATCTTAAAATGCTATAATTAGCGCAGTGTAAATAATATAAATATTTTTTCCGCAAACTGATGCTAAAAAGTTCAAAGAAAAAAAGTATCAATATTGGTATCCTTGTCAGGGATAGCACCCTCCAAGAATTCCCATAATCCAGGGATTCTGTCGGCCGGTATGTGATATTTACATGTTCAGTTTGACCCATGTTATGTGGGTAGCGTACCTACCCGTATGATATTGGCAAACGTTTCAAACCAGCTTCGAGTAATGAGTACTTTTCAGAGACTTAGGGTGATATGAACAAACTAATCTCAGCTTCGAAATTGCCCTCAAGATCATGTCAATGTGACAGTTCTTACATAAAAACAGGGACTTAAGCATTATCTTGAGGGCAGTCTCAGTTGAGATTAGTTTGTTAATACCACCCTAAACGTATAGTCACTATGAGCCAAAAATGTACGGTACCCACTTTAGAACCCTGTCGCATTAACATATTTTACATTCAGTGCGACTTACAGCTCAATTTGGGGCAAAAGTTGATGTGATATGTGTACTAAAGTGTACATAGACATGCATATTAACCATACCTGTTGTAATAGCTCCACGAGGATGAAGTAGCGAGCGAAAACTGAAAGAAAATATGTCGCTTCTCGTTATCCTCGAAAATAGGTCAATTGGCGCTTACGTTACTTTTCTCAAAATAAAATCTTGGTACTTAGCTACAATGTCAATCGTACCTGGAAAACTATTCTAAATGTGTCATCAGGATGTTGATGCTTCTATTTCCTGACTGGCACATATTTTGTCCAGTTGACCTACGTAACGTAATGTGGACCTATACCTGCAGGATATTGTCACCGCTTCGAATCCATTGCAGTAATGAGTTTCTAAACGGGAAAAGCAATTTGAATTGCAATTGGGTGTGTTTGTTTTGTAGTATTTTAAACGGGTATTTGATGCAGGTAATGTTTTTGTTCGCTTTGGGACGATTGTGCTTTCGTATTTAGAAATATGTAAGTTCGATAGTTTGTAATCCTACAAATAAAGTTATATTTTTACGTTGCGTACCAAACTTTAACAAACATGCCTACACGGTGCATTTGCATCTCTGTATTCATACAAACCCACTGTCAACCGAATCCTCCACTCTATACAGTCATGAGCAATATAATGTACCCACTTTAGGACTCTGTCGCACTAACATATTTGACATTTAGTGAGACTTACAGTTCAATTTGTCAAAAAAGTTAATGAGACATGGTACCAAAGTGTATACATATTAATGCTCGTGACCGTACATATAGTAACAGATATTAACAAGAGATAATGTTTCAAAACAATAAATGCGGCGATGGAGGGCTCACAAGCACAGAACAGATTGGCACGGACGAAACGTTTATTCATTTGTCTTCCAAAAACATTAATCCGGAGTCTTTCAGCATCTACCCTTCTTACTAATGTAATGAAAATTGCTTTCGCATTGATGAAATAAAGTACAAATACAGTTCAACACAATTTTATTGTTTCATTACAATGTCAGCCTTGCTTTTATAAATAGATTTTTACATTATTTACATCACAAACACTTCTTGAGTACAAATTCCGTAAAAACTTTTCATTGTCAATTCATTTAGATATGCGAAAATAATTTATTCATACTATCAAGATAGATAGAGTATAATGGTAAAGAGTACAGTTATGGATCCAATGAAAGTAAATATTAGTTGGACCCTAAAGTAAATCTTTACAACAATGATCATAACATCCTTAAATGATTGTCCGTTGAGCTACATTCGCTCTTCTCGTATTGTCATTGACGAGAAAGCCCTAAACTATTGGCTATTTGCGAACACCGTGACACTACTTCATCTTGAAGAAGACTGAAAGACATTGCTATTAATATGAGTCCGAAAACTAGATAAGCACAACACGCAATCATTTGAATGTATTCACTTTTGGTGGTTTCTGTTGTTGGTTTTGAGGTAAGAAAACTGGTTGGTACGAAGTCACCAAATCCTATGGTTGCTAATGCGATGAAACAGAAGTATGCTGCGTCGAGAAAGCTCCAGTTTTCCCAAGCGGAGAATATCGCTGCGCCTACGCAGATGTAAGCAAGGAGGAGAAACAAGACAATGCCGACAGGTATGTGGCAGTGCTCGACGCTGGGGTTGATGTGATGCGGCACGCTAGTAGAAGCACTGCTGCTGGGCACGGCGCAGCTCTTCATCTTGTGATTCTCTTCCTTCCAAATCAAAGGCACTCGTGACGGGGTGTCGTGGGGACATATTCTGTAAATAGGTAAATAAATATATTAATTAGGCTTCAGTAAACTAGTTGCATTCAAATAATTTCCAATTTCTGAAAGTGAATCAACTGTAAGAGCTTGGCTCACCATTAACTGGTAATTGTCTCAGAGTCTATCCAGACAGATAACTATTACGAGCAAGTGATGAAACAGGCCCTGACAATAAACACTTACGCTTCATCAGTGTCCTCAGAATCGTCCAGGTCTTCTTCACTCCGGTTCATGGAGAGTTCCCCACACTCCTCGGCTATTAGCTGATCTATTACAGGCCCCCGCGGCCTTTGAATGGTCCCTCGTCCTCTGCCCCGTCCGGGTCCGTGCACTGTCGCCAAACATTTAAGACTGCCCATTGCCTTCTTCCGATCTAATGTCTGTGTCTGTAATGCTGTTGATGTGTGAGGCTCTGTAAGATTTAAACAAGGACTTAGAACGTCACGAAGTTTGGAAACGTAATACTATGCATAGCCAATAAGCATCCTTCTCCAATTTAGTTCTTACAATATAATTATGCTGTTCTTAAAAATCGGGCTAAAGAAATCATAGATGCTTTAGTTCTGTATTTACGTCTTAACGAGGTTTAAGGCTCTGTAACCACAGACAGCTACGCTAGTCTTTGTAATTATGTGTAGGTTAAAACTCCGTAAAGTCTTAACTTGCATCAGGTTTTGTACGAAGGAGCTAAGAGTAAAAGTAAATGATAGAAAATAACAAGTTTTCAAAAGAAACATTTACCATCAGCCAAGGCACTGCGCTTGACGCGCCCCAGAGTAGCCGCCCTAGGGCTTGGTGGCGCCCGCTCAAATACTTGCGAATATTGACCTCTGTCACCAGCCCTAGCCCTCACAGTTCCAGGAGACCTGTGGGTTCTTGGTGGGAACGACGTGTACTGGTTATGCTCTGTAGGTTGGGGCAACAGTCGCTGCTGCTCATGCAGTTGGAAATGGTTTTCCATCTGGGGAAGTAATAAATATTTGGTGATAAATTGTTGTGACAGCATTCAGTACTGGTGTTGACAAATCCTTTTCATTTAACGCGTAACTAAGTCCTTATATTATGGTGAATAGAATACCATAGAAAATATATCAATTTACACATACATACATACATAAACTCACGCCCGTAATCCCTAACGGGGTGGGCAGAGCCACAAGTAATCAAAGACAACTTGCAGCCACTGTTGATACGATGTCGTAATATATCAATTTATCCCCATTTATTAAATTATTCTTTATTACAATAAACTTATTAAAAATATATTCTTTCTAAATAATACTGTTATTTGATGTAATTAATTCTTGAAAAATGTATCCCCTAATCTGTCAAAATACTAGACTATTGATATTATCTGCATATAAATCTGTGTTCTGATATTCTAAGGGTAAAAGTAGTCTTGCTTGATCAGTATCTGGTTGGTTTATATCTTTGAAGCATTCGATCAAACTTACTTCGCCATCTTTCCTCCAAGTGTTGGGCACTTTCCTCTTGGTAGCCTTCAGCCATGCCATTCGAGCTAGTCTAGCTAATGAGGCTCCTAGACCAGCCAGACAAGCTAAGGTCAGCGGCACTCCTGCAGCCGCGTACGCGACAGTTGCTGCTCGTCCCGCTGCCGTGCGCGGCGATACGTTTCCATACCCTGAAGATGAGAATGTTATTTCGATTACTGTTTTTGTTAGGTGTGCAAAATTTCACCTGTATGCATAAAATTTCACATATCCTTTTAAACATCAGCGTAAGAGCGATAATAGGGTCTAGAAACGCCACACTGTAGCAATTCATCTTAAAAAGCAATATTGTCACTTGTCATTTGTAGACATTGCGTACTTGCCTTTATATGCGCAAATGACAAACAACAATATTGCTTTTTTAGATTGTTTCAATGTGGCCTTCTTATTATCCCACAGCTTATCAATATGTTAACTCAGATTTCATGCTCAGATGTCACTTACTTGGTTAAAAAAAAAGTAAGTTCAAAAACTAAAAACCGACTACCTACGGAAAAATCACGGTCTAAAAAGTATGAAATAAGGAAATATTTCTCTAGAAATCTTCCCAATAGTTATGTTTGGGAGATAACCGTGGTCGTATGCCAATCTGTATTAGAGTTTGCTTAGTCGGGTTTTAGTTTTTAAACTATTTTTATTTGTATTATTTTGGAGTCTTAATTATTAAGACAACGTGCTTCCATTACGTGTTTTATTTTATGCAAGATTTGGAGATAAAAACCTATTCGGAGCATGTATGTCTGAAAAGTTATGATATCAATTCAACGTAATTAACAAGGACATCCCCAAGTAAAGTATGGTAATATATACATATTTGAAACGTGCAAATTAAGCTGTTTCATTCTGTACCCAACACAATACCATTGGGAAAAAAAAATCACTAGAGGGCGCCACATTGAATTTAGTGTGACGTCACATACCCTATAACCACCGGACAATCAAGAAGCTTCTAGTGCTACCTCACATGTTGTATTCTAACAGATGGTTTAGAAGTTTGGTGGTAACAAACGTGCATACACACACATACATAACTGTTAAACACATGCCCTCTACAGTCGGGTACACACTGTACCGAGAAATAACCTGATCACAGATCTCGAACTGTAAATAAGGAAGTGGTAAAATATGATTCAATAAAAACACTGTATGTGCACTGTAAAATATAAACCCTTCTCGTATGTGCTCTTGTTTTGTAAAGGTTGTGCATACTTATTTGCTGAACGTGCCTTTCGTTGCGTTTGACGCCGCCGCTTTTCTGATTATCTGTTTCTATATTATATATCTTACAGCAATTTCATTATATTTTGATTATATTTTTATATTTTGATTTTATTTTAGGGCATTATTATACTAGCGGATTACAAGCGGCGAATGCACAGCGAATACGTCGCGGACGCGCAACGCAACGCGCATGGAAGCCGTTTTGTACGTCTCGTACAGACCAGCTTTTGTCCGACAGCTGAAGTATTTTTATACTTTTTCTATTCTTTTATATATTTGAATTTACATTTTGTCAACGAGAAAATATTCGCTCTCTTCCAGTCGATTAATTGATAATGGATCCTCCCAAATTCTTCGATGCTTTCGTTTCAGTCTACTGCGTCTTTGAAGTAACAAATCCAACAGCAGTGTTTCTTCGTCGTACATTTTATTACTGAGTGTGAGTGTTTTATTTCATACGTCTTGAACACGCTGCGAACACTCGACGTAAATGTTGCGTATCTTCCACGCGTCTGCGACGTCCTTGCTATGCAGCAGAAATGTGTTCGCGACGCATTCACTGCGCGCCCGTCCCGCCCCGTAGATGCTTGCAATCCGCGTATGATAAGACTCTTAATGTTGGAAAGAAATAATTCAATATATGTTATTTTTCAAAAATAGTCCTAAGGAATTTTTTTAAATAGTTATAATATGTAAGGCTGTCTTGGACAATGTTTATTAGAATTGTTGACACTTTTGTCTTTTTTTTTGACGTGACTTAATGTGGATTTGCCGCAGAAGGCATTAACTACTTGGCCGGAAGACACTTTTGTCCTCGAAGGAAATATCGTAGTACAAGCTGTTTATGTTTAATGAACCTATGTGTACTTACAAAGTATACCTTTAAAAACTCACATGACATACGTAAACATGAACTTACGAGTATATTCCCAAGTTACATACATCGCAAGATGTATTGAGCATCCACGATTCACCAGAGCTTTAACAACCTACCTATGGTAGTAATCAGCGTGATGCAGTATATAAGTGACCCGGAGAATGTCCACTTCGAGTCCAAGGTCAGTTCAGGTGGCTGCGAGTCTGTCTGCCTCGCCGCAGCCACTATTGACGACTCGAACTTGCGCAGCTGCTCGTGAACAAGCTGCGTCCAATTACGCTCGTACAGGACGTTCAGGCGCTCTGGAACAAGACAACATTTTCGATGTTAGTAAAGATTTTTTTGTTACTCAAAACTAATAGGGTGAAGGACGGGTGCTTAATACATTTATACATATATATACAACTCAAACACGTATCAAGTAAAATCATCAACGTATTTATCTAAACACCTATTAGATATCTTTCTAAAAAAAGAAAATGTTTATGTAATTATGTAAAACAAAATTAAAAATAAGTTATGTGTGTCCATATTTAAGACAAAGTCCCAGCAAAAAAACACAGAGTATCCTTCTGTCTGTGACGCCATCGTAACTCTCTGAATAGATTAACTGGTTTAGATTTATTATTTATATGTTTGTGTTTACCTCAAATGTATTGTGTTGTCATACAACAACACCATCATCTTTACAACATATTAGTAATCCTAATTGTACTACAAATGACACATAGACCTGTAATAACAGAAACAACGGTAAAACAAAAATCTGACGTTTCCCTTTTCATTCAACGACAACATTTACACGTATAAAGATCAACTTCCACGCCCCCACGCGGTTTCCTCAATTCATAAGTAAAGCAGACGTGTGCTGAGTGGAAATGAGCCACGAGCAGCAGTGGCGTAATTAGGGGGCACCTCTTTCGGGGTGGCACCTCTTTCGGGGATGACACCTCTTTCGGAGTGACACCTCTTTTGGGGTGACACCCGTGGAAAAAATTAAACTTACACAAACCATTATTTATGGTTGTCAATGATAAATAACGAAGGTGTGAAGCCATTTTGGCTAAATTATATTTTCAAACGTGCTCATTATCGAGTATTACATGCGGCAATTTCTGTACCGTCGGTGAAAAGTAATACAACTCGAGTTGTATCACTTTTGAGTTATTAGCACACACTTCATGTTCAAAAAAATCTCTTTCTTTCTGTCTAATTCTCGTAACTGTAGCTATTATAAATACGGAGATAATTTTTGTGTTCAGTGATATAAGTACTGTTTGTGAAGGATTCATGCTGTTATAACACGTGTAACATAATTCATCTTAACTTGTATTAAAGTGAAATGAAGATTTTCATTAAATATTTTGGTGTAAGTAAATGCAACTCAACATATATTAAAATACACGCAATCCTTGAATTCTCACGGTCCGTGTTTAATGATATAATTTTAGTTGTAACATCAAACACCAAATTTATTTTTTCGTGAAAAGTAATATAAATTAATATATATCAAAATATTTCATAAAATACGATCTTGGATAACGTGTCGTGTATAATGATACATACAAGTTCGATTCCATGCGCCACCAGTGTGTATCCTAGGGTGACCTCCGCATAAACCTGTCTATGGGAAGACATTTTGTCTAGAGCCACAGCAAACCATATCTGATCCGCATTGCGAATGGGTATAGGTTAAGTTAGTACTTCAGACCAAACCGTGTTTTTTCTCTTTCTGCTATAGCCACCTTGTAGTACTTAATTACAGTACCTCAATAAGTTGTGGGTCCTGATCATGGCGTCGTTATCACCATGGTAGGGTTAGTCAAGAGGTATTTGAGATTTGTCATAACTGTCGTTAGTCTCCTTCCCTTAGCTCGAAGCATAGCTGTTTTACATAGTTTTCTTGATTACATGCAGGTTAAGCGGTGGCAGATTGAACGCTGCCTTCATTGCTAAGGAGGTTGTAGACGTGAAATAATGGCTCCAAATATTATCGAGCTCCAATTAATATGCAAGTCATTCAATACACGCTGGTTAGATCTTTGATGCAAGCGCCGGTAGTGGTATTTTTGAACCTACACAGCCGTAGATGATCGTACATACTTTTGGGTTTAAGGTCCTACTGGGATCCAGCTCGGCATCGGCAGCATCGGGATCTGCCACATCTTCTCAAGAGAAGATTACCAGTTTCTCAAACACGTTGAATGGTGTAAATTTGTCGAGCTACCTCATTTTTATAAACGGAATAACTACTCTGAACTCTTGAGCACCACCAGTAAATTTTTTTTCTGTATTTTGATTACATAAGAGAGAATTATGCACAGGACTGTGAAAAATGGAAAGAGGAAGGGGAGGCCTTTGCACAGCAGTGGGATCTTGTAGGATAGATTAGATTAGAATAAATAATTGGCAACACCACGGGCACAACCCCTTAATTAAACCAGGTCACAAAGTTTGTAAAAATCCCAGGAGGTATTTGAGCTTCTGAAAGGAGTTAGTAGGCTTACATAGTCAATAAAAGCACGCATAATGGACCACTTGCGTTTATGCGGAAAACTGAGCCCATTAAAATAACATTACATATGGGACATTCGAGTATTCATTGAGTCAAGTCAGGGGCCTATGGCGGCTCAGTTATAACCCTGACACCAGGGTTGATGGGGTTGGTAATTCACCTCACAATCCACACGATAGAAGATGAGACATTTGCCCATACATGTTGTGTCGACCCCACCTAGAGTGAGATAAGGGCAGGAGGATGATGATGATGATATAGTGGAAAGTTTGCCCACTACACAATAGTGGTCCATATGCGAGGATACGCGGAAAGTCCCCCACGTGTGCTTACGTGTAGAGTTTTGCGGAAACGAGCTCATTTAGCTTAACCATAACAGACCCCTACCCTAACCTACCCTGAGGATAGCCCTGTGTAACCTATAGGTTTGGAGGTGAACCAATGATCTTCATTTTCACTACCTATTCTTATCGTCGACATTGATTCGACTCCGTTTATCGTTTTGTCAATGTTGCGGGCTCCCATTAGACCGGGAATTTTGATAATTCGAAATATAGAATGTTACTTTACCTTAGGGGATTTTGATTGTGGAATGAGTTGTGATCTTTTAAATAGTTTCAGCAGGAAAGAAGTAACACTTACCGGTTTGTGTGATTTTGGTTTAAAAGTACGTAGGTACATCACCTTTATCTTCAGGCCATACTGCCAGGCTAGCCCGAAACATTCCTAATGACCAGTCTTAATATGATTCCTCTTACCTTCATTTGTTAGGAGTGGAAATATTATCATAATTGAATTTGTAAGATTTTGACTGCAAAAATGAACCAACAGTGTTTTTGATTAGGGGCGTAGTGTGGTGGACAAAATGTGTTTGTAGCGGACAGCAGTAGTGGTTTTGACCGGTTATTTATGAGTTTTGAGAGTAAAATCATAACAAAAATATTTTATTATCGCCACCTTACACTGTATATACGTGTATCATCTTTATATGTATTTAATACTAGAAATTCGTAAAAACATGTATCATTTTACACAATAAAACCGAAAAAATAAGTCATGTTATACCACTTGACACAAATTCGTAATAGTTTATCGTTTGTGTCAATTGATATAAGTTACGTTTCTTTACTTTTTAAAGAAAATAAATAGAATTTTGCCTTTCTACAACTTTATGAAATAAACTTTCTTCCAAGACATTTTGTTTTTTGTAGAATAAGACTGTAAAATTATTAATTGAAATATGATATATCAACGATGACTTTTGTATAGTTATGTGTGTAAAAAGGTATAACTAGACTTGTATCAATTTACACAGTATAAAAGTTGGTGTCAACTGATACATGTAATTTATTTTGATCCTCTACCATTTCAGTTTAGGTTCTAAATATTATAAAAGAAACCATCCATCATCACCTATCGACACATCTAACTTCTGTTCCATTATTCCTTATAAGTCGCGAGCTAGAATGTTTTTAACTTTAAACTCGATTTTCTCAAAACTTGAATTTTGGACTTGTATTACTTTTCACCGACGGTACAGATTTAATACATTTCTGTACATCCAACGAGACAAGTTGAATCAATAAGACAAGAGTTACAATAGTAACATATTATTATACATCAATGAAATTAAACAAATCTTTGTCGATGGTCAAAATCATACTTTACGGATATTTTTGTTTCAATTACTTTTAAACGTAATATTAATTCCTAACCTAACCCAACCCTAGCTACGCCTCTTGCGAGTCGGCAGTGAGAATGAATCATGAGTCACGACTCATGAGTTGCGACTCTCTCAAAGTTGTTAACACGATATACTACATACTTTGTTTATAAACAAACTCCAATTTCAAACAGAAAACAGGAATATTCATAATGCGTTCGTATTGCGCCTTTATACGAAAACGCGTGATTATGAGGCGGAAGAGATTATGGAATATGTCTAAATTACCTACGTGTGGACTGAAGAAATAATGCGTGATTAGCGGCAAAAGGATCAGCGTTTATTTGGAAAGTTTTAAGACTTGTATGACAACGCAAATGGACAATAATTTCTAGAAACAACAACTGAAATATAATTTTCTATATGGGGTTACTTATTTGTTTATATTCAGCTACTATATTAATCTTTATTAATGCTCTAAGTTACCCGATAAAATAAAATAAATTAAGAGACATAACACTTTGTTTTAGATATAACCTGAGAAGACATTAACTAGTTTGTTGTCGCGCGATCGACTTATGAAAGAAATGTATTATGCACTTCCTAGACTTCCTAAAAATTTTATATTATACAACTTTGAATAAAGAAATAAATGATTTTATTTTCTACTTACTATTCACTTTATCTTCATTTCTGACACAAACTGTTATATTCTATTGACTGCAACAAAGATTTCTTTTACTCAAGTAAAAATAATATAGCCATGTCCCTGTATTTGCTGGGATATTATTACTACTTCCCCACGACGGGAATAATAGGACACACAACACGGATATCAGCCATTCCTTTTGTTTCTGCAGACAAAGGTCACATGATCCAGAGTGTTTGGTATATCTGTCTACATATCTCTTAGACTGCGTGTCTCTTTTAGCTCAAAGAGCTATTATAACTTCGCTGAGCCACTCAAATAAATGACAATAGCATTCGCCCTATTTGGTTTAATCAAAAAGAACCATTTAACTTTTAAAACGCGAAAGTCTTAAGTTGACGGCTGGTGGGCACGATATAACGAAAAGCGGTTTTTTTTAATTATCCGCTCAAAAACACTCCTTAATTGTATTTTGTGGTTTTTAAAAGGATTCTTCAAGTACAAAAGGCGGAGAAAACAATGTGAAATTATATAGAGTTCGCTGAATTGTTGAGCTTTGATGATGAGCGATTTAACAATAGACATAGTAAAGTTAATGTACTCGTATTATTTACTTACTTAGTTTTTGTGTGCAAAAATCCAAAAAAAAAGATAAAATCCAGCACACAGCACCTAGGTAATGTGACTAACCAGGCTAGCGTTTCCCTTCTAAATAACTATGCTAATTCAAGTAATCTAAATAGCTGCCAGTCCGTTTGTCACTAGAATTGCTCGATAAGAGGTTGAACATACCAGCATATTTAATTCACATTTCCACTATAATTTAATCAGTAGTAAATTGGAGGTTTTAAGAATTACCTTAAGTTTTCCGAATTAGTTACTTCGTTATACAAATATAATGTTATTTCTATGTTTTGATTTTTATCCACGTGTATAGTTATTACTTATCATGATTTAGATTTTGTCAAATTAGGTATTTCATAATTTGTGGAGCATATTTGATCCCACCGCTGGGCAAAGGCCTCACGATTTTTCTACTCCTCTGATTTTGCGCGATCTCCGAATTAGATTTAAAAATAGAAAATCTTTGAGCATCAATATTCTGCAACTACCTACACTAGCTATGAGCCACTTACCGAAGAGAAGTATAGAAACCGGCATGATTCCATTCTATTTTTGAACTATTCAAAATATTTAATTTGGCAACATTTAGCACAGTCACAGCATATTGTGCGGTATCGTATAACTTTTACGGAAACTCAGCGGATTCGGAACCACGTTGGCAATTATATCGTTAAACCGTTTCCCGGATTCAGCATCTTTTCTACGTGACCGGGATGCTCTTGATTAAAATTCCGCCCGATTAATCTGTAAACAAGGGCGCAATCCGGACAGAGTTTTTGTGTTAATTAAATTCCTCCATACCAACGCTGCGTGTTAATTTGGCTGATTTGACTGCGCAATTGTTGGACTTTCAGTTCTGCAGATTACGATGTGGCAAAAATGACGCGCACCTACTAACTACGTCACATGTGAAGTGATTTTTACTGCCTGGGGGATTAAAATGGCCATATCGAAGCAATTCATCTAAGAAAGCAATATTGCAATTTGACATTTGATTGCATTGCGCACTTAGTTTTATATGCGCAAATGTCAAATTGCAATATTGCTGTTTTAGATGAATAGATGGGTAGTAAAGTAGCATGGAAGATGCTGCACCGACAAGAACGTGGCTCTTAAATTGATGATGATGAAATGTGTAGTGGCCGTTTTAACACGTTAACAGTCCGGTGTACCGTATGTGGCACACGGGGAGCGGTTCCGCCGAGTTCGTGTACCCTATGAGGTACACGAGACCAGTGCAGCTTTATGGGCTGTCAAATCACGGACTCGTAAAATTTGTTGATATTTTCATAAAGGACTTGTAGCCAAAGACCTTATAAATAGAAAAAGTCAAAAACATGTCACATTGAATAACAAACGAAAGCCAAAAAATATAATATCTCATTTGGACATATGGCATGTTTTGAAACGCTTGTATGGGGACTGTTAACGTGTTAACTTCTCAGTTACAGTTATTTGACGTGACTTATTGTAGTTTTGTCGCAGATGGCATTAACTACTTCACTAGATAGATAGGGAGCGCTAAGGGCTCTCACCCAGTACAAAATTTAAAGCAACAGGCCTGACGGTGCCCAGTTGGACGCTAACCTCGGCTCACTGTTCAAACTGTTAGATTCCTTCCGCTTCGTGCGCCGCCAATTTTGGACTTGTGCATTTATAATTACGTATACACGTGAATTTTCGAGTTATGAACCATATTATGCTGAAAACATGCATTTCCTAAAAGTTTTGAGGTACTCAACTAATAAGTATATAACATGCAGCTATATTCGTATTCTCTTGAGAACCAAAGTAAAGTTTTGACTGCCTAGCACAACAGATTTTCCTTATCATTCTCGCACATACATGAGAGATGACACGAAAACTGCTTTAATATTAATGCCTATCCTCGGAAGCACATCTACAAACACCGAGAAGGAGTGCAAATAATAGACCACTTTTTTGATAATTCCGGAAATTGATTTTAATAAAATTAAGTCTCTTATTTTGATTTGATCGTTTCTACCAAAGTTCTACGAAAATTATTGATTGAGTGATCGATTGACCTTGTAAGTATTTTCATTGCCTTCTTAGGTAGTATTTACTATCCAGATGGGTATATAGGTACGTATGTTATACTAGAATTCTTAGTATATGCCGTAAACCGATAGAGAGATTGGTAACATAATTGTCGGGACATGTTCATTATTATCCATCTTACAGGTTTATTTATTTATTTATAAAGTACACCTCACATACATTAAAACATTTTTACATTTAGAAGGTTACGGTACATAACTTATGCAATTAAGGGTAAGTATTTAAAAATAAAGTAAAAATTAAAATTACAGAGCTAACTTAAAAATTTGATATTAGAAAAATATCAGGTAAATATAAGTAATTAACATTTGTTGAGCTTTATATATAATCTAGAATTTTTCTAAATGAGTTTTGTTTTGTTTGTAACACGGCTACAAAAAGGCTAGCGTTTGACCACAATCTCGCCTGATTGAACGACTGTGGTGAAACGACTATGTGGTCTGGAGTAGATCCCGCTTACCTAGCAAATGCCTATTCACTCTAGCCTTGAAGACTCCCAGATTGTAACGACTTAGAAAAACAGACGATGGCAGATATTTCCAATCCTTCGCTGTTCGCATCAAAAAGGAAGAGGCAAAACGATTAGTACGAATTGGAGGTATATCCACAACACAAAGATGAAATGCCCGCTGACGCCTAGTTGTTCGTAGATGGAATGGAGTGAGTGGAATTAACTCGTGAATTTTTCGCTCACACTCACCGAAGTGTCTCCTATAAAAGACCGACAGACAAGCTAAATTTTCTGCTTTGATAATTATCTGCTTGTAGTTCTTACCCACGAAATTATGGTTTACGCGCGTAAGTCTATTTAGATATTTAATTTTGGTCTTATTGTTAGGCCAGGCCTCTCCACCTCTCCTCCAGGGTATGGAGCATTCACTTATACGTTCACTGATCACGGCTTCCGAAGCTTTTTTCAAAAACAATCTCTCATTTTTTTGTCGTATTATTTATATTTTTCCACAAACAAAGTTAAAATGATTTTCTAGAGTGAAAGAAAACAACAAACTGCACCGACTAATTATGTTTTGATGAGTTGTTATTAAAATGACCGTGTTGCCACCGCCGCCTTCGTCGTCTTGAATATTTGTATATTTTTACAAAGTTCCATTTTACTAGTAACATAAACGTTTCTTTATAGGCAATTCGCGGTAGAAACAAAACAACTTTAACAGTATTCCGTTTACGCTTTCACTCGTAAACTGCGAAGAAAAATAGATAAAATCTACTTTTTACAAGAGCGAAATTAATTTTACTACGCTTTTGTGAGCGTAGCCAGTTAAATTGGAAGTTCTGTTCGGCGGATTGCTGATCGAAAATGCAAATACATTTTCCGTGCAAGACTATGTCAGGTGCACACGTGTGACTGGATATAATCTGTTCTAGATCCATATTGCACGTGCCGCTACTGCTCACATACCATGTAATATTCAATCTGTTACTGTCAGTTACTCTGTACTTTTTGCTGACCTAAAATATCGCTAGTACACAAATAAATAAAAACTTATAAATTTGCATAGCCTGTTATTTTAGCCTTCCAATCAGCCACAAGTCACGCAAAAGAATTATTTCGAATCAAAAATATTTCGCATCTTTCATACCTAAATGATTCCTTAGATACTATCATTCTTTTCCATTTAAAATTAATGGTGATAATATCGTTACTAGGTGTAGCTTTTCCTCCAGTATGTATCCTCGCTTAGTCACGGGGCGTCGTCGAATGCGGGATCACGAACTCAATTCAGATTGTGGGCTGCCAACAATACAGCGATCGAGATAGGACTAGCTCCGTGACACAGGGGAACGTGTTACATTTCTATATGCCCGTCTTTTTTCACAAAAATTGCCGAGATCTGATCTGAATTGAATATTGGATGTCCACGTTGTATTTTTAAGGAAAATGCGAGTTTGATATTTCCCATTTTGTTTTTAGTTGGAGCTTGTCAGTACGAAATTGTTGCATCACATCCATCAATCTTATCGTAACAAAAATGCTTACGAGTTGTCTTTTGATTCGATTGCCTATTCCATTAGGGGTTACGAGAAAAAGTTCGTGTATATACGAATATTGTTCGAAAAATTGCGCCCAACTTAAAATTGCCGTAGTTTGGATTAAAAGCCCTACAACTGTTGTCGACGATCGTATTTCATAAAAAAGCCTATCTCCGCGTCACGGTCGAATGGATTGTGAATAAAAATCGTACGAATAAATTCCGATGGCAGAGAAATGTAACTTGCTATGCAACGGACTTTCAATCGCGGATTCTGATATCCTGGGAATTAAATCTTCGAAATTCTTTTCAGATCAGAGATAGGTAACATAGGTTAATACTAATGCCGATATAGCCAGCATGATAACTACAGTAATTACCTAATGACTATTATTATTAACCTACAACTAATTTTAAGAAAATATTCTCAGTGCAAGTGAAAATGTTACAACTTTTGCATAAAAATAACCCTTTTAAAAGCTATTTTCAATTACTGCAGAATTTTCTCGAGCACTTAATGACTTTTAGAGAAAAAAACAAAATACTTAATCATCGTGGTTTTATAAAAATAAGTATGTAAGTACATTAAACATTTATTTAGGGCATTGAAAATGGAATTTACCTCAAAATGCTGCGGTGAAAGAAATGTTTAAAATATTTACCCATTACTTAGTATGTATAATGTGTATAAATGTAAATTATAATTCATAAAAAAAGAAAGAAGATAATTCATTGTACTTTTTTATAGTTTTGGAAGGTTATGGAATAAATTATATCATCATTACGAAGCTCATCTCTGGTTTTCTCATTTGTATTTCCTCCGTTTGCAATAACTTTATTCATTATTCATATTGTCGCTTGACAATATGATTGTCACTTGCTCAGCGGTTAAGGGAAACATCGTGAGGAAATACTATACTTACCCGAGAAACGTGTTTTCGGAGGTATGTGACCTAACCAGAAATTGGGCTGGTTTTCCCATCGCGGCTTGGATGATCAGACAGGCAGTCGCTTCGTTTAAAAATCCGGTTTTTAAATTCTGCCTGTCAAATCTTCATATTATAATAAGCGAACTATGCAACAAACCAAAAAAAGAAGAAGAACCATAACTATAGAGAGGGATAACTAGAGAGATGATAAGCCTGATAGACAAAATGAATAAAAATAGACTAACAAGGCAGTAAAAATGAATAATACGAATATTACAAAGCCTTATAAACGTCAGTACATTACGTAATGTGAGTATAATACGTTATGTTGGCACATTCTCCCTTTGTACCTATTCGAAAGTTTGTCATCCATCATTATGTGTAATTGAAAGGGGAATTTTCGCATTTTGCCCAATGCGCATTGTGCCAGGGTTACACGGGTTACACGTTTGTTTCATGGTCACGCAAACTTTCGTTTCGTCTTTGTTATTTGAACGAAACTTTTCAAAATGCTTTCATGACGTTTCAGACTTGAATTTGTTTAAATTGAAGCTTTGATTTTATTAATAAATTATATATTAGTCCAAGTTTTACTTCTTCTATCGTGTGAACGAGCGAAACCACTGGACCACGGAGGCCGTTAAAATTTTAGTTCTAGTTTTACTATTTGTCATAGATAAAATGGGATTAATAACATAATATACTTGGAATACAAATTCGGGTGGAAACGATTTATCACGTTTATTGTTCGACTTCTATTATATTGTATTGATAATAAAGGGTGTTAAGGCCCGCCTCGACCGCTCTGCCGACGCTCTCCTCTCGCTCCAATCCCGCAGGGAAGAGTCGCTGCCGCAGCTTCTTACGCCGATGAGACAGGTGTTTTTGGGATTCTTCATAAGTAAAAGCGCCAGTAACAACTTCACATAGTATAATGTTAATAAGAAATTACAAATTAAGTATAAATGTCGTCATTTTTACGTTAGGACGACGCGCCCGTTACGCGCGTGCGTTGTTGCGGTCCAAACCCGAATATGGCGGCGCTGGAGTCTTCCTCGCCTCCCGCTGCCCCCTTGTAGTGACGTTCCACGTCCCACAAATGACATATGTCACGATCATTAACATGCTCCCCCCCCTTGAAAGCTGGCTTTCAAGGAGCTCATGAGAATCTCTAGGCACCAGCGGACACACTTTGGTTAGTGTCAGCCTTATCATGCCCTTTGAAGTTAGAATATCAGCAACGCGGCTGATGCAGGTCCATGTCCAGGATGAAGAACTTTGATGCGTCCCCTGACCCATTTCATGGGTGGAACATTGTCTTCCTTGACGACGAACAGGTCACTGACGTCGCAGCTATGTCCCGGAGTTTTCTACTTCGTTCTCGTTTGTAATTGAGACAGGTACTCCATGGTCCACCTGCTCTAGAAGTACTGACGGGACGTTCTACGAGTTGGTATCGATTGAAGCATATCTTCTCGATGGTTGGTGAAGGACTCGACGTTAGTGGACGACCAAGTAAGAAGTGCCCATACGTTAGGAATGTCAAACCTAAAGGTCAGCTGACAACGGGTCAACAGACGAGTTTAAGACTGCCTCGATTTGAGAGATCAGTGTACATAGATGGTAAACTCGTGTTGCCAGCTACTCGTAATAATAAAAACGGAATTTGCCGATTTAACATCCGCCCTCTAGATCCCACCGAAATTAGGCGAACACACAGGCGTAAATTGAAAAAACAGTGCCCTCACCGCACGCAAATTCATCAACCTCACGGTTACAACTTTGAGCTAGTCTGTTCAACTCACCTATTATTGTACCTATGAAATTATTTTCATTGTCACAGAAAATAGTGCGTGGCTTTCCACGTCGCGCTATAAATCTTCAAAGGCAAAGTATGACTGTACTTAGGTAGAAAAACAGACAAATGTATACAAAGGCAACATTTAGATATTTTAACTACACGCCACTTGCGGCTGGAGAAATAGAAGGACTATAACAAAGTCGGTGCAGCAAGTCTAAGAGTGACACGAGGTTGATGTAAATTATAAGTATTTATAGTGATTTATATTATGTTTGAAATACGTGGACATCTTTAACAAAATAAGATTCCCGCTAAGACATGTTGTCTATAAGGTAAGTAAATTATTTACTTTGTATTTAAACTTTAGTAGCAGTAGTATAGTTTAATTATTTATTTTATTATTTTAAAGTCGTTTATAAAAGCATAAGACAAAGACATACATTATTATAATAAGTATATTACATATTAGTATTTGTAATTTTAGTTATATAAGAATGTTTGTAATAAAATAGTATAAACTTGTATTAACAAACTAACCATTGTTTCAGGTAAAATAACTTTATGAGGTGTTAGGACATTCACTACCTAGACATAGATGACAAAGTATATTTACATTAGTTAAAATCTTTTATTATACACTTTAAATGATGAAGAATATCCATCTTTAGATTTCCACAATTTAGGAAGACTTTGGTATATCTCGAGAGAAATAGCATTGTACATGACAATTAAGTAGTAGCAGTAGGATTTACACCCGTCGGGCCGGCGACAAGCCAGCCAAACATAGATTGTTGAAGAGTGGGTTTGTTTCGCCCAAGTCTAATTTGCTGCGACTCCACGACTTCCCAAAAGGCATCTGCCCCTAAAAGAACATGTATCTCGGAGGGACGAAAGAAGCCCGGGTCCGCCAGTAGAACATTATTAGGAATGTTAAGACGCGAGGGGTCAATTTCCACATTAGGTAGTTGATTAGTAATTTGTGGTATGACAAGACACGACAAATCAATGTGGAATGAGTTGACCTTAGATTTTACTCGTAAATTACAGACTTTAGTAACACTTGTTTTACTATTATTGATTCCAGAGACCGGCATTGGTCTTACATTGTTGGAATCAAGATTCATTATATTTTGCATTTTTTCAGTTATAAAAGAAGATTGACTTCCACTGTCTAGCAGCACTTTAGCAGGGTAAGTTTTATTACTTTTCAGGTCTACTAACTCCACCTCAGCGGTACAAAGGAGCACCTGTCCCGGCGTTGCCGCAGAAAGAGACAAAGAAGACGACGGCGACACCGCGGCGGCAGGCGACGACGACTCAGCGACAGCAGGCGACGGCGGCACTGCGGCGGCGGCACCAGCGACGTGGCTGGCAACGGCGGAAGCAACAGGTAAGTGCGACAACCTATATTTATTAGTATTTGTTTTAGATTTATGTAACAAAGAATTATGTTTTTTCTTACAGAAGCGACACGGACCTAGACGGCACTGTGCAGGTCGGTGCCCTGTACGAAGACAGTTCTGACACAAGTTGAACTTTGAGACATGAGCCAACCTATCTTCCAACGACATTTCTTTAAATATAGTACACTGGTATAGAAGATGAGATTGTTTACATATAATACATTCTTTATAATTTGTAGTATTGCCAAATAAAGCGACAAAAGACTTGGTAAATCTTTGTTTTTCATTCCCTGCAGTCCCACTGTTGTGGTTGTACTGCATGGTTTCCAAAACGTCAGCACGAGAGCGCAAAAACTTAATAAATTCTTTAAGAGTTGGTGATTTTTCAAGATTACTTTTGTGCTCCTCCCACGTGCGTGCTGTAGCACTGTCCAGTTTTGATGCCATCATAAAAATAATTAAGGTATCCCAGTGTTCCGTGGGTTCCTCTAACTGTTCCAATGCACTTAAATTCTTTGAATAATAATCAATCATGTATCTTAACGATTTGTAAGATTCTTTTGTGATGGGATCAAAATTAAATAAACATTTGATATGATTATTTGTTAAAATTCGTTTGTTATTAAACCGCTCACAGAGAAGATTCCAAGCAGATTTATAATTATTAGCAGTGAATTCAATTGATTTAATAACAACTGCTGCAGCGCCCTCCAGTGAGGAACGCAAGTAGTGAAATTTATTTATATTTGGGACAGAATCATTTTTGTTTATCAAAGTATCAAATGAATCATGAAACTCGAGCCATTTTAAATAATTACCGTCAAAGTTCGGTAGTTTAATAGTTGGCAGTTTAATGTTACAATTATTATTTGAAGAGTGGCAGCTGCCGTGACCTGACTCGGAACGCGGGTGCCTTACTTCTTCAACTACATTATACTGATCGCAAATATTTTGCGCCAAAGAAATCAATTTACAAAAACAATCTTCAATTTTGTCTCGTTCCAACATTTGTTCCTCAATATTAGTAGCATAAATTTCAATTTTAGATTGAATATCATCAAACTTTACAAAAACTTCTTGAAATCGAGACAATTTCAATTGTAATTCACTTAGCATTACTTTATCAAGTTTACTAGTTTCAATTAATTTAATACTGTCCACATATTTATGAAAAATAGTTATCCTTGCCTTTATAGAGCTTCTTTGTTTAATTAAAGTATTCAATTCGCCTTCCATAATGACTACGTTACGTTATGGAAGTGACAACAGATAGACAAGTTGAACAGACAACGCAAAAATAGTAATATAAAAATTAAACCATATGCGCCGCAATGTATTGCAAAGCGGCAATGGACGCGGTGTTGACGAATCACGCGCAGTGGAGTGCAGTGCAGTGCAGAGCGCAGCTGTGCCACGGTGTCACTCACTCTCACGCGCTGCGTATAAGCCGAACTCCGGTGTGGACTCCGAAGACGGTTGTAGCTCAGCGACTCTGAAATATGTTCAGCAGAACACTTCAATATTTGTTTCACATTAATTTAAAGACTTTATAAGATCTGCCTACCCTATTAGGGACTTAGCATGAAGAATGAGTGCTTAGCAACTTATGGCAATAACTTATAAACAAGTTGAATAAGATTAGAATATTAGTATGACTATGCAATAATGACAAATGACAACATAGAATTTATTGCATAACAAATAAAATTATAATTGTGCTATTATTTTGGATTGTTTCACCTAATAGCTAAAGAATAATTAAAGAAACTTAAAGACTACTATTTGGATTGTTTCACCATAGCTTTAAAAATTATAAATTAAATGTTTTATGCTATATTATTTGGATTGTTTCACCATAGCTTTAAAAATTATAAATTAAATGTTTTGTGCTATATTATTTGGATTGTTTCACCATAGCTTTAAAAATTATAAATTAAATGTTTTGTGCTATATTATTTGGATTGTTTCACCATAGCTTTAAAGTATTAGTTAATATGTATGTACCTAGCTGGATTGTTTCACCAATGGTTACATAAAATTAAGAATTATTATTTTATGTACCTAGCTGGATTGTTTCACCGATGGCAACATAAAATTATAATTATTGTAAGCTCCTCAATGGATTGTTTCACCGTTGGTAGCACAACATTATAGAAATAGTTTATGTACCTAAATGGATTGTTTCACCGATGGCAACATAAAATTAAAAATTAATTATTGTATGCTCCTAAATGGATTGTTTCACCGATGGTAGCATAACATTATAGAATTAGTTTATGTACCTAAATGGATTGTTTCACCGTTGGCAACATAAAATTATAATTATTGTGTGCCCCTAAATGGATTGTTTCACCGGTGGTAGCACAACATTATAGAAATAGTTTATGTACCTAAATGGATTGTTTCACCGATGGTAACATAAAATTAAAAATTAATTATTATTGTATGCCCCTAAATGGATTGTTTCACCGATGGTGGCATAATAGAATAAGTTTGGTACACAAAGTACAAAAACATTAGTTTGCTTATGACCTGCCTGATTGTTTCACAGATGGAACATAGCTAAATATTAGAAATAAGCAACAGCGGCTTGGTTAGTGCTTGCAGAAGCAGAGTAGGTTACTTGCTTGGACAGCAGATAGGCAACTTAGGGTCATGACAAACCTTAGTACTTCGTGCAAATAAAATTAAAATTAACAAATAAAAAACACTATCCAAGCCAAAGTTGTAGGTTATATGTATTAGTTATTTGGACATAGAACTTACATGGAATTGAAATTTTACGTTATGCAAACGCGGCAAACAGAAATGAAAAGATGCATATTATGCAAATGGCGGACGACGCCGACCAAGAAGCTCACATAGCTTATTACGAAATTATAAGAGGCATATGCACACTGATCACCCAAAACGAAGCAATCTGAAACCCACTGAAACGTTTTCACGAAATAAGTGACTTTAAATTATTATTTTTATACCAAAATTGGGCTTACTTCCATTTTAATCATGCCGCGCCGCGTAATCTTCACATTCTTCGTAGTTTACATTGTAGAAATTACGTATCCATGTCCATATTGTAGATGTTGATTGCTACTGGATCGCCTCAGACCTCAGAAGATGTACCCGAAGATTGTTGGATTCTTTGTTTTGTCTACGGTCGCCATGTTAAGGCCCGCCTCGACCGCTCTGCCGACGCTCTCCTCTCGCTCCAATCCCGCAGGGAAGAGTCGCTGCCGCAGCTTCTTACGCCGATGAGACAGGTGTTTTTGGGATTCTTCATAAGTAAAAGCGCCAGTAACAACTTCACATAGTATAATGTTAATAAGAAATTACAAATTAAGTATAAATGTCGTCATTTTTACGTTAGGACGACGCGCCCGTTACGCGCGTGCGTTGTTGCGGTCCAAACCCGAATATGGCGGCGCTGGAGTCTTCCTCGCCTCCCGCTGCCCCCTTGTAGTGACGTTCCACGTCCCACAAATGACATATGTCACGATCATTAACAAAGGGGGTTTGAATTTTCAGAGCTTATAGAAACGCAACATTGTTCTAAGCGTACGGCACCATCGACGCTCTCTGTCATTTAACCTTTATTTATTACAATAACAATTAATGATAATTTCAATTTAATTAATTATTTAAGTGGACAAATTATGTAATAATAATTATATTATGGGTGGGTGTATTAATTGTGTTGTATAATTAATATTATTGCCTGAAATAAACAATTTTTATTTTATTTTATTTATTTTTATTTATTTATTTTATTTATTTATTTTAAAATTAACCTTTCGAAAAACGCGCCAGGCAGGATGATATGTCACGAAGAATTCACGTTATCACAGTACCTAAGTTATGCCAAGGAGATAATACATATATAAACAGTTGAGTAACTAAAATATTGAAGTAAAGTTTTAAACTGTACAAAGTTCCATGATAGCTAAGTTGATACTTACTATAATTATAAAGCTTCTAATATTAAACCACGTTTGGCAAATATTGATATGAAAATCACAATTTGATTTGCTTGGCTTATTTGTGAGTGGTGTGGTTTAGCTAATTTGTATTTTGGTGATGTATCCGCTAATCCACAACATGATACAGCTAATCTAGAATCAATTATGCTTACGTGTAATAAACTGGGACATTCATTAATTTGATACAAAGCAGTCCCATTATTAGTGTTTGCATTTTGTTTTGAATTGAGTCTGGTTGTTTTATCATCCTGTGTTGTTTAAAAGAAACAGTGATGTACTTCCTAACTACTCTAGGCGATTCCCTAACGACTTAATTTTACCAAAAATGAGAACAGGTTTATATAGAGATAGCTGCTACCCTATGGCAATTAGAATTTATAATAAATTGCCTGAAATTTAAAAATATGCCAGACATTGTATTACTTCATAAGTGGCTCGTCACTAAATGTTATTATAGTGTAAAAGAATATTTTGCAGACAAAAATACAAAATTAATTTTATGACGTAAAAATAATGTAAGAACTTAGTTTATTTATTTTACTGTTTTGGACATTTACCTGATGACTTGTTTGTGACATGATATAATGCCTATAATTGTATTACTTCCTATGATAACCTACTGACATTTAATTTAATTATAATGTTCATTTAACATTGGATTGGGGAGTCATATCGTATAACGAAACATTTTTTTTTGCATGCTATTTTAAGCGAAATGTGTGAAACTATAATTTTACTACTTTTATTGCAATAAACGAATTTGAATTTAAACGAAATATTTTTAGCATGAAATATTTTTATTTTTTCGTTGTAGTGTGTTGGAAAATCGCTTGTCTCTCATTGTGACGTCGCAGCTTCAGAGCATGGGCCTGAAGCAATGATTTCCGGAATTGTTTTCGAACGAATCTACCAATCCAAAACGTCCGTTCAAAACCGTACTTACACGTGGTTTTCACCGATACAAAAGTACTGAAACAGAAAAAGCGGGAACTAGGATTTCATTCATACGTCGAAAACAAGTTAGGTACAGCCCGATGATTAAATTTTCAACGCACATCCAACGCAGAGCTTTTTCGTCTCCAATTTAAAAGTTTGACGTTTCGAAAATTGTTAGGCGTATTCGGATTTTCTTGACGCCAACGGATTTCCAGTTTAAATTGTTACTACCTAAATATTTTATAGAGAATCCAGGAAATATGATGTTATTTATATATCATAAGTGCAACTTGTAATCCAGTTACAACCTCAGTTGGCGGTAAATGACTAAAGGCGCGGGCCCACCGCGGTGCACGGATAGACTACGCACGTGTATTAGTGTCCACTGCAACGCAAGAAGAGGCTATGCATGAATTGAGGACTCGAATAGGCGGTTACACAGCTCAACGATATCGGCGTAAGTCTAAGTAAACAAAAATGAAAAAGCACATTATATTTATAACACATTTATAGAACTCTCCCTGGTCTAAGTCTAAATATAATTTTATCTACAGGGTATTAGTGACATCGCAACGAAAACTTTGTGGGATTCAGGCCATAATTCTGAGTTGAAATCAAGTAAAATTTGCAATAATAGTAATAGTATAAAACAAAAATAAATAAAAAACACTTTAATATTCATGAATTTTCACACAGGAAAATCCACTTGATATCAATTCAGAACCATAGTCTGAGTTATCCCCCTCAGTATTCGTTACAATGTCACTAACACCGTCCTATCTATTCGACACAGATTATTCTATCTCCATTCGATACAGATTTTCTTCACCGCGGGAGTCGAAGTTCGCGCCCATCTGAGCACCCTCAGGCATGTTGTTTTAATTTTTGTACCGGGTGAGAGCCCTCAGCAGTCTCTATTTGACCATGTAGATATAATGCTATATACAATAAGTAACCGAGGCCTTTGAAATGTGGTGTTGGAGGAGGATGGAAAGAATAAGTTGGACAGAAAGGGTTACAAATGAGGAAGTGCTAGTAAGAGTAAGGGAAAAGAGACAAATACTGAGAATTATTGAGGACAGAAGAGGCAAGATGATTGGACACCTAATAAGACACGACGAATTCATTAAAAACATCATAGAAGGAAAGCTAGAAGGAAAGAGAGGAAGGGGAAGACCAAGAAGAGCTTACATGGAACAGATTAAAGAAAAGGTTAACGTCGTGTCTTATAGGGAAGTCAAGGAATTGGCCTTTGATAGACTGGAATGGAAAATGCTACACCGACAAGAGCGTGGCTCTTAAATTGATGATGATGACAATAAGTAACATTAAATAGATACAGAGTTCCTGACCCCAATATCATTATTTTTCATTCTATTTGTCACTGGCAGATGCAAACAGTTTCACACTCGGTGGCCTCTTTCCGTATATACCCTACTTCCTAATTGAATTTTCACATTCATTGAATAATTGATGAGAGAACGACTAACACTGTACGGCTTTCAAGTTAAATATGTCGACATTAGGGCAATTAATAATGTTGAGAGTGCTACTTAATATGTATGTGTCTATGGAAAAGGGATTTTATTGCGTAGAAATTGTGTAAAAGTATTTTTAAAGTTCGTTAGAAACTTGGTCTGGAAGGATGAGACTGTGAGAAACCTCAAATATTTTTAAAATGAATGAGTTAGCAAGTTTTGACTACATTTTTTAAGTCTTATTTTTGGAACAATCTATTAAAATTGCTTCGATGAGTCCATAAGCTAAGGCCAAAGAAAGTGAATTGGCTAGTGGTATTCCATGCTCTCATAGCCTGATCCAATGGAAAATAGGCATAATTTTATATATGTATATAAAAATATAGGTCCAATATAAATATGAGTTATTCCTGTATAAATATAATCAGTTCAACACGAGTATACAGCCAGTTACGGATACACTCAATGTGTCTTACAACATTACCATAAACGATTATATCCATACGAAATTAATCGGAAGCCTTGCGTTAAATCAAATTCTAGAAGCTGGAGAATGCAAACACGATTATGCATAGAGCCAGTACAGTAATTATGCCCCAATTTGGCATAATTCCGCAAAATTTGGCACCGCCACGCATGCACGGAACCACCGAAATAATGCTGAACGGTTATGCGAAACTCTCTTTCAGGTAGCTGTACAGTTCTCTGGAAACCTAGTGAATTAATATTATCCGAGATAAATCTACAAAATGTAAGGTAAATAAAAAAATCGACTCACAGTCAGTTGCAGAAACGCTCTTTAAATTTTAAAGGCGTCTTTAAATACTAATGGACTATTAAATTGTTGCACAAAACAACATTAACAATATTTTTAATGCTCCTTCAAATACGAGTATATTTAATTAAATGTTAAACTAGGACTGGCTGTGGACAACTGGCTGTTAAAACAAGAAAATAGGCAGAAAATTAATTATGTAATATAGGCAGAAAATTTTAGGATTTAAACCAAAATGCAAGTAGCAAGTAAACAACATGAACTCACGCCTATTTCCCACCGTGGTCAGCAGAGTCTATGGAATTCCATTTGCTTCTACTCACTACATACTTAACTTATTTGAAACTTTCACGTCAGTCGCAAAAAAAGGATAGTGAAAGCAAAATAGGATAATACTTAGCCGAAGCGAAGTCAACAACACTCACTAAATTAAATTACTTACCACGACGTTTTAAGCAAGAAAAGCGATGAACTATTGTTCTGAAGGAAAATATCCGGGGATAAGCAACTCCCTTGTCGAGTGAGTTAAATTTCTGAACATAATACTGTATAGCATACCACCGGGACGAAGGCACCGCAAGGCAATGCAATTTAGCTTTATTGCGAGATAAAACTTTAAAGCGCTGACGGGAGATTCTTAAAACGCTTGCGAAAGATACTAGAGAAATGTAGTGGATAAACAATTTGATAAAAATATGGTAATCACATCACCATCATTATCACAAATTTAAGAGCCGGTGCTATTCTCCATGCTACTTTTTTAAGGAAAACAATTGTCTCTTGCCTTCCGCCCCGCAGTAATCTTGACGCGAGTGGGATAGCGCCCAGAGTAGTCTATTTTCAAAGCCGTACTAGGACTCATGTCCTCCGCCTCTGTATAGTACTGACAGTTACTGCCCTCTATCAGGTTCCAGTCCGGTGAGGTCTTCACCTGTCTTGCCTGGGCAAAGGTCCCGAACGCAACCTCCATCTCACTCTGACCTACTGAAGTAAGAGGCGCCCACCCCCGCGGCAAGGACGCGCCGAACAGGAATTGCCCCAGTGGAGGGCAAAGATGACTCTGTCCCCCATGAAGCCGGGTTAATGGTCTTGCATGGAACCAAAACCAACGGTAAACAAAATATATTTATATTATTATTATTATACTCACATAACATAAACATCCTGTATCCGTCCCACTGCTACGCACAGATCTCACCTCCATTAACTTGAGAATGTTTTTTTTTTGTTTAGAGTCATACTCGTTTCAGGAATAGTACAACTGAAGTCTACATTATTTAAAGATCAGACTTCCGAAGCAACTTTGGAGCTATAAAATCTTGTACTAGCTTCACTAAAGAAAAAACTTTTAGCTTAAGTGTTTGATTTTAGTAGTTTTTTGACACTTTGTTCATCATTGTAATTAATTACACAATCGCATGATTGAAACCCTAACGCAAAAACTTAATTTTACGCTGAAATTACATTTTTGATCAATTTTCTACTACCTACACATTTTTTCCGTTAATTAAAGTATGCAAATTGAACGACGATTGATCGATCTTGACCACGATGATTGACGTGAAAATGCAATCTAATTCCGACTTTATGAGCGTCATATTAGAGATCGTTTTGCGGGGTAATAGAAACCAGTAGCGTGTGCCGTGAAAACACGGAAGCGGGTGTTTTCGACATACAGTAATGGGCAAACGTCCTGTGTTTACCGGACTTTACCGAACTTTTCCGGACTTAACCGGTACAATAATAGTGCCTACGCCTGTTGCAGCTACAAACACCTTTATTAGGGTTCCGTACAGAATGAAAGCGGGGATCGCTTATTGAACTAGTTATTGCCTACGAACTTATTGCACAGCTGTCCGTCTGACCCTCAGGCCAAGCCGTAATAGTTCCTCTAACATACATTAGGAGTTTCGTACTGGTATTTTTGCGTTTATGAAAAAGTGTAGCCCAACTTTGTTAATATAATGTACACGCTACTGTAAAAGCAATAACCGAAACCAGAAAACTATTAAGTTAAGGTAAAAAATATATAACACAAAAAACATTGCAATATTTGAAAAACATTGAAAAAAACCAGTTGTTGAATTCGATGTTGATGTACGATTGAATCTTAATGGGTCGTAAGTATACAAAAGTAAATCTGGATTGATACTTTCGTATTAAAGTTAACTTTTTAAAATAAACAATAAGTACGAGTAACTAAACCGCTTTTCCACACCTTTTACACGTCTTTAAATATTCAACAGCTTTTCAGCAAGAGAGGATTTTCTGAATTGAAAATTCACCTTACTACATTAGTAAATAAAAGCAGACAGAACCTCGTTTTAAAATAATACTACTTAAATGATTTAAAGTGTTTTGTAGACAACATATTAAATGTTATTGGCAAAAGTTATCGAACTAAAACCAAATTAAGTAGTTAATTTGTGCTAGTATAAGATTTGATCATAATCTCAGCTAGTGAGTGAAGATATGGCCTAAGGCAATAGAAATAAAATACAGGTGAGTAATTAAATAACTTTGATCTACAGTAATGTATTGTTGATTTCTTAAAAAAACCTTCATTTTCTTTCTATTCGCACATGAAAAAATATTATATAGTAGGTATCTACTATGCGACACCAAAACTGGATAGAACTCTAATAATAATCAAGAAGAAAAAATCTACAGAACCACAAAATATACATGTTCGATTCGATATTTAGCCTTTTTCCGACGACGGCGAAGCAAAATAAAGGTAAATGGTTTCTTTATTATAATATCGTGTTGTCGGCTTTTGGGTTGGATATTTTTTATCAGATCGAGTGAACAACGACTTTGTAAGATGATACGTGCTGATACGACACAGGAAAATATTCGTTAATTTGTTAAGTAAACAATATAATATGAATAAAAATTATTTTTCCTTCGTTACTTTTACAGATAGCCTGATTACCTGTTTGTCTGTGTCTGAATGTCCTGATGTTTCCGTGCTCCGGAGGGCACGATAAACCGTTGGCCCCGGCTATTAGCCGTAAAAACACCTCTACCAACCCGAATTGCAGCAGCGTGGTGGAGTATGGTCCATATCCCCTTAGGTTGATTGAGGAGAGGCCTGTGCCCAGCAGTGAGACATATATAGATAGGCTGTGTTATGTTTATGTTTACTTTTACAGAAATAGCTTTTATGGTATATTTTATGCGCTCATCCTAGAAAGGTTATGGAGTTTTTTTTTTACGTTTACGTATTTTTCTACGCTTCTCTACAATTTTTATGACTTCGATTTTCACTGAGACGTACTGGGTAGCGTGGAAAGATCTCCTGACTGAATTTCCTGTACGATTTAGAAACAATAACATAGAAGCATCATTTATCATGCTTAACTTAAGTTTAGGTACCTTTTTAATCTTATATAATTTATATTAGAACTTAAGTAATTTTACTTTACCACTACGTAGCGTAATATAGAAATAACACAGTAATTCTCATATTGCTGCAAATGTATCTATAAATATAATTAACAAGACTGATTTTTATTTTGTTAGTGTTATCACGTGGATTTTTTTGTGTCGATGAGAGATCGCTCAGGACAGGCAGAAGTGGAAGCTCAGAGGGATTTCAATATTATATAATATAAAAACTCTGTACCTATTGTTATATACCTACATTCACGTATAACTTTCGACACGCGTCTTAATGAGATCCTAAAATAAATGTAAACTGTATACATAAGCTGTGGATAATGGTAGTTGGTTGCATGTAAATTTTTTCTTCAAGCTTTTACAATTTGTAACATTATAATAATATGTAACTGTTTGTTATCCCAAATAAATAAAAAAAGAGGGGCGGCCTTTGCCCAGCAGTGGGACAATCCAGGCTAGTTAAGAATGGCAATAGGCTCGTCCTCCATTACGATACATACTTTATACCTCTGACTATACGTTTTGGGACACAGGCGTGGGCGTGATACTATGTTGTGTCATGTTGTTATAAGTATCAGTTAAGATCCAGATTTTACCATCTTACTACCCTACAACATTACTAAGATCACAGTCTTAATAGCTGCTTACCAGGTCTCGCTACAGCAGTGAAGGATGTTCAAAGCCTTCTAAACCCAATCAGAGCTACGGTGCCTCCTAATACAAACAGTTCTTGGCCTGTCGCCAACTAATTAGTCATGTAAATGGAAACTACACAACGCACTGTGCGGTGACACTGAATATTTGAGGCTGGAAGCGTCTGCAAGGCTGCCGGTGTTCCGATTTAGGCTCGTTTGAGTCAATATTTAAAGTACTTAACGATTTTCACTGGAAGCATTATTGGTGTACTAGAACGAAGCGGTTTTGGCACGTTTGTAGTCAAAGTGTATTATAAAAAGAGAGAGGTAGGTAGTCAGAGGCACAGCCATTGTATGATAGAGCTAAGTACCTATCACACTTAGTTTTTACACGTTCACTGTGTAATTGAATATTAGATATCAACCCCTCAAATGTTATAATCTCGATAAACACATTGGCATTTTGTACATAGACACACTATGGCAAAAAAATGTGCCCCACATATGGGACATGCACGTTTGAGTTTCAAATTTACTGTCTCATATGTGGTTCATACACAGTGAACGTGTTAAGTATATTATCGTAGAATTGAAAGAAAATCTATGACATTGTCATAACGTCGTTGTCAAATCAAAAACCTCTTATGTGCTTCCCAAAATACTAATTTAATTATTTTCAAGCGAAATATTGAGAATTGTCTACTTCATATTTTGATAAAACTCCTATGTGCGTATCATATTTGATTCCAAAGATACTATTAGAATAAACATCTACAATATTTTTTGTAATGATATGTGTTGTGTTTTGTACGTTTCCGTTATTGTGCAATAAAGTATATTTGATTTGAGAAAAGAAAATAGCTTACGACAATATCTTTTATTTCTGCTATTGCGGTTACCAATTCGCCAATCAATTCCAGTTCATAGCGACATCGGGTGACTCGACCAAGGAAATGTGGCGGCTCTACCCGATCTGGAATAACTTAGACAAACATATTACCCCGACGTGCCATTGCTATTACTAGTTCCCAACCTGCGACTGAGAATAACTTATGATAACAGCTGTGACTTCTGTGATTCAACTTCTCTAACAGTTTGAGTAAATCGATGGAGTTCGGGAGTTTTCACAATGTTTTCGGACCTTTCATTGAGTTTGTTTTATCTTTTGAAAGGTTTGCAAGGTAAGTAGCTTTTGTAAAAAAACCTAAAAATATTTTATCAAATAAAATGAGGTTGAGCCGTTGCTCCCGATTATTAACCGTAAATTAACTCCGCCATCCCGCAATGGAGAAGCGAAATGGAGTATAATGTTCTATATCTCCTCCGGTTAATGATAATTGAGGGGAGACCTGTGTCCAGCAGTGGGACGTTTATTATTGTGTGTGTGTGACAGCCTTTGTGTGTGTGTGTGTGTTTAGGTTAGATAGGAAGGTAAGATCTTATAACAACTGGATAATATAATACGTATATATAATATAGGATAGAATTGCTAAACGACATTGGAGATACTACCCATTACTACCAACCTTTGTTACTAACCATTTTATGTTAATTTATTTTATTTTTATTTAATGTAATGTAATGCAATGTGTGGGCCTAGTTGCCTGAATAATGAATTTGATTTGATTTGATTTTGATACTCTTTCCTACTCCGCTAGGAATATTGAAACAATGTATCTTAGTAAGAAAAGTGAGTGACCACAAAAAAAAGTTTTCATCTCGAGCTCCTCCATGCTTCGGAAGGCACGTTAATCCGTTGGTCCCGGCTGCATTAGGAGTCGTTAATAACCATCAATCCGCACTGGGCCCGCGTGATGCTTTAAGGCCCGATCTCCCTATCAATCCATAGGGAAGGCCCGTGCCCCAGCAGTGGGGACGTTAATGGGCTGATGATGATGATGATGATGAAGAAAAGTATTTTAGTTCTGCGTATTTCGTCCAGTATTCTATATACGTATATTTCGTATACAGGGTGTTAGTGACATCGTAACGAAAACTTTGAGGGATGATTTAGGCCATAATTCTGAGTTGATATGAAGTGGAATTTTCCGTCGCAAAAGTATGGAACGGAAAATACTTTAAATAAGCTCTAAAATTTTCATGACTTTTCCGACAGGAAATTTCACTTGATATCGACTCAGAATCATGGTCTGAATCATCCCCTTCAGTATTCGTTACAGTGTCACTAACACCCATACCTAATTGTATGGCTACTGTATGTACTTGTATGGGGTGTAAGTGACATCGTAACGAATACTGAGCGGGATGATTCAGCTGATTATTCTGAGTTAATATCAAGTGGAATTTTCCATCGCAAAAGTATAGAATTAAAAATAATTAAGAAAAACTAAAAAAATTAACATGAATTTTGCGACGGAAAATTCCACTTGATAATAACTCAGAATCATGGTCTGAATCATCCCTCTGAGTATTCGTTACGATGTCACTAACACCCTGTATATACGTAGAAGCTTTATAATCAATTAATTGAAACCATTATCTCTTTCTGTTTTGGATTGATAGATAGATACGGGTTAAGGGTTTTTAAATTCGAATTGATTGTGCGAATTCTCGAATAACACGTTTCAAGCCTACGCTTTTATCAATTTACTCTTATTCCTTAAAAATCGTTATTGGAAAAAGTTTTTTTACAAAGTACATCCGAAAAAGACAAGATAGATGACGAGTCAAAATCTTAATGAATATGTCTTTGCACATTTCGGAAACACTTTAATTGGATCGTCGATGGAGCTCGGAAACTTTTTATTACACCTCCCCTAATCAAAATCTTCGCCATCCAAGAGTTTTATTAGCGCGAATCTCCCGAATTTAACATTTTAATGACTTGCGACTTTTTCTTACTTGTCGCTGTAAATACAGAAAGTTACGTCTTTGATTAAAGTTTAGCGATCCAGACTCCTGATAAAGCGAAAAGGTGAGAAGCTATTACAAAACCAAAGTGACTCGTACTCGCAAAATACTTTTTATTAGTTATTCAACTAACTTGAGAGAAGGTAAGTAGCTCTTGAGTTATACTTAGGTAAGTAGTTTACCTACCAATAAGCTTACCTTACCTTAGCAATAAGGTCGCCTTTTGTGCGTTTGTTTAGTTTGTATTCCTGTGTTATATTTTCCTTTTGTGCAATAAAGAATTGTGTATTGTATGCCGAGGGATCATAGCCGGTGGCCCCCGTGGCCCAGTGCTTGAGCGTTATGCTCACAATCCCGAGGTTCCGGGTTTGAAACTCGGTGGAGAAATATCTATAAAATTACTTTGTGATCCCTAGTTTGGTTAGGACATTACAGGCTGATCACCTGATTGTCCGAAAGTAAGATGATCCGTGCTTCGGAAGGCTGGTTAAGCCGTTGGTCCCAGTTACTACTTACTGATGTAAGTCTTGAAGAATTCTGATGTAAGTAAGTAGTCCTTTGACGGCTCAAAAGTAACCCTGACACCAGGGTTGATGAGGTTGCTAATCCACCTCTTAACCCACACGAGAAAATAAAATATAATATATAGGTAAAATAAAATATATAGGAAAGTAAACATTATAATATTACTTATTATTAAAACACTACAATTCGGATTTTGTATTTAAATGGGATCCATTCAATGTATTAATGGATTTTATATTATTAATCACTTTACAATAATATTCAAAAAGTCGACTATATTTATTTCAATTTAAATAACAGTGCAACGGCAAGCGAATCATATCGCATGGCGTCCGCAATCCATTTTGTAACCGGAACAATTTCACGTAAAGCAATTTTTCCGGATGCAAATGTCGTAATTTCCGTTGGAAAGTTACTCTACAAGTAGGTTCTTGTTCGAGAATGTATGAAAAATCCGACAGGTACAGTTCTCTTGCAAATGCGGGCATTTCCACGATAATCACATTTAAGCACGCCCCTCGTTCTATACTCGCCTGTACCTTGGAGCACTTTGACCCGGATATTATGATGGCACGATCACGTTTATTGCTGGAAGCTACAGATAGTCTTTTGATGGTGATAATTGAGGAATATTTTGTGGAAATTGACACAATCATTTTTTGTACGAAATAATTACATCCTATTTCACTATACTTACTGTGAGTTATTGAGGTGTGTGGGCTGGTTAACAAATCCGGCTGCCAACCCTATCTCCTACTTAGTTCTACTAATGACATTTTGTCAATACCCAACTCACATAAACATAGGTAAGTAAGGTATGTCAAAGTTGAGACAAAATGCATCGAAGTTAAACAATCTAACTTTTATAACCCAAGTGCATAACGTATTTTGTGCAATATATCGTCCCGCTTGCGTTCTTTACTGTACGCCAAGTTTATATAAGTTATAATTAAACAACTAAAAGTGATGCCGATATGTCACAGTGTTACTGAGTTGGATTTTTTCGACGAGCTCTTAGTTATGCTGGACTTGATTGAACTTGTGTGCTGTGAGTTATAGAATACGAGTAAGTGACGGCTTCTCGATAGGTAGATAGCGATCTTTCGAGACCAGAAGCGAAAGGTAGCTATCTACCTTTCGAGACTAGAAGCAAAAGTTTAAACTACTATACCGTCACTTATTCTATAACTCACAGCACACAAGTTCAATCAAGTCCAGCTTAACTAAGAGCTCGTCGCAAAAACCAAACACAGTAACACTATGACATATCGGCATCCTTCTAGTTGTTTAATTATAACTTGTATAAACTCGCCGTACAGTAGAGTACTCAAACGGGACGATATATTACACAACTGTATGCGTTATGCACTTGGCTTATAAAAGTTTGATTGTTTAACTTCGATGCGTTTTGTTGGATGCGGTTGAATGCGCAATCCGGTTATGATGCAAATGTGAAATACCGGGTGAGTTGTGTTGTTGTCAGAGGTTTTCATGGATATTAAATTAGTTCAGCTTATACTACGAGTATGTTATGATTACGAGAAACTGTTGAAAACTTTGTTGGAAATTACAGGATTAGCAACAGAAGGATGAAATGCAAAACAAATTACTTTATTGCACAAAAGTACAACACGACATTTATAATGAAACAGTTGATTAAGGTCATGTGTATAAATTAATTTAATATGCGAATTAAAGTAATATTTATATGTAATGTTATTGTCGTCATTCATGTTTCATAATAATTTCTTGATATTATTCCCACTCATATACGTAGATTTGCGAAAACACACATATTGAGAAAATTTTAACGTTGTCCAAATTCTGTACCTATCATATACAAGTTCTTTAATTGAATATTATCAGTAATATTAAATAAGTCGTTTCAGTTCAATTCCATTAGGATTTATTCTTGAATACAAATCCGGGCTGATTAATTTTAGTTCGTAGTGAGCATCGAATATTATTGTAGACAGTACGAATATTTGATGACGGCGAAAATAGTCCGGTAAACACAAATAGCATCACTGTATTGGAATTGGAAATGATATTGGAATTAAAAATAAAATAAGGTACAGACCAAACCTTTTTATTATTAAAATACATGCGGGACGTCTGCGTACGCAACGAATATTCAGAAATCAGGAATCCGATATTTGTTATCTACGTAACTGGATAGCATTCGAATTTTTCAGTGAATATAATTCCATTTGAAACTGGAAATTCTGACAACTTTTGACATCCAAGAAAACAAAAATATTATACATTACATAATTTTATTGGCTATCCAGTGGACCGTGATATATGGCTATTTAAAAAAATATATGTGTAAGAAAGAAAGTGGTAGATTAAACACCTAACTTTTTTATATTACTCGTAAATTCATGTACGTAAATCGGAAAATGAATACGATAATTAGTACGAAATATCTTATTATGCATAAAAAAATATTTTTCGTATGAATTGGATATCTCGTGACATACCTTTATTAAATTAATTTGCAACCATATTTTAACAAAGAATATCCTTTTGCGAATATTGTTGGCATAATTAATTGTATTTTAAAAGGCTGGTTATTTCCACTTGCAACACTTGGGCGAAATAATTGGTGTGCCAGCCATGCGTGCGAGATACATAAATTGCCCCACTTTTTGTGCCTCTAGCTTTGTCCAATGTTATTATGGCTTTTTTTTTTACAAAAATCTTAATAATCTAATAAACTAAAATTATTATTGTTTTTGTCTTATTCCCTGCAAACAATTATTGCACACTATAATAGTTGAACTGAAAAAATATTTACTTTGTTCTAGTTCTCTTAAAAATAAGTACCAGAGTCATTGGCCCCGACTCCTGCAGGCACCTCCATTTTTATTTTAAGTTATACCTGTCATTATCTTATCTGCCGAAATGGAAAGGGACGGATAATTACACATTACATTATTAGTTAGGTCACAGACAACATATGGGTTTCACCATGATGTTTTCCTTCACCATTGAGAACGTGATTATCATTTATGATTCATACATGAATTCGAAAACAAATTCGAAAATCATTGGTTCAGGCATAGGCTAGGATTCGAATCTGCGACCTCAACGTGAGAGTTAAGTGTGGGTTGTGAGGTGGAATACCATGGTGGATGAGACCATTGACCCTGGTGTCAGGGTTATGATTGAGCCGCCAAAGGCCCCTGACATGGCTCATGTAACGATTATTCACTTACATCAGTAAATGGTGACCGGGACCAACGGCTTAACGTGCATTCCGAAGCACGGATCATCTTACTTTCGGAAAATCAGGTGATCAGCCTATAATGTCCTCACCAAACTAGGGATCACAAAGTGATTTTTGTGATGTCTCCCCACGGGGATTTGAACCCTGGGCCTCCGGATCGTGAGCAGAACGCACAACCACTGGACCACGGAGGCCGTTAAAAACAACGTACCTAACTGATTGAAGATTTTTATTCTTTCGTTCAAATCTGAGGAATCACAGTTGTGATCAGATCGTCGCTCGAGCATGCCACATTTGAATACACCTGTCCCTATATTTTCACTTTACAAGCAGTTGGTATGATATATTTCCTCAGTGTATTCCAAGATGCATTTGTATGCATTCTGCGATCCCTGCTGCTTGGTGAGAAGTGGGATGTTGATATATGGTGGCGCGAGATAAGCCTACGTAGAAGAATTTTGCTTTACATTTCAAAATATTTATGAAATTTTCGGGAAAACTTAAACAATTTTATCTTAAAAAATAAGTATTTCTGTAGCACATTTTTCATTGTTTATTGAATTGTGTTTTAAAAAACATATAATCGATAATTTTATGAAACATTTTGAGTTGTGGTACAAAGTATAAATTGATATCTCACATCAAAAAATAAAATAAATCACCGTATAACGTCAAGTGAAGCTAGCGTTGGAGATGTTATAGCATAAAATATATTCAAATAGGTAATTTAGTCATTCCTAGTGTCTGTAATTCGCAAGCTTTGTACTCTGCAGTAGCGTAAATTGTCATCATAATTAACTGTATGCCAGTAACATATATCAAAGCTTTAAACTACATTTACTAGACCAAACTGTTACTAAACACTGATTGTCACAGCCAGAACTTCCCTAACTCGACCGGGCTCGTGTGTTCGACAAAGGCCAGTGATAACTACTTCACCATGTAAGTGGGGCTATGTGTGTAAGTATATACTCTGAGTCCATCCCTGGAAAGTAACCCTTGTTCACTCCAGGGTTTTGACTTACCTAGCTAGGTGTCTGCCAATTTTCATCCAGCGAACACTACATACAAAATTCTTACCGTGTACAGCCTAACGCGTAAGTGCGAGCGAAACACAGTCCGCTTACTTCTTAGGCCGGGTTTGCACTGACGCGGAGATGGGCGGAGAAGAGCGGAGATGTGCGGATTTGACCAATGACAGCGTTCGAGAGAGCGAAAAACGAAGACGCTCTGTCACTCTCTCCCTCACGGTGATTGGTCGATTCCTGCACATCTCCGCTCATCTCCGCACTTCTTCGCGTCAATGGAATCGCACCCTTACTCCTTAGCGGCTCAGAGCCTTTTAAGACTAAAGTAAGACCCGAAGGTGAGGTTGGGGCCCGATAGAAATTGGTTTGGAGCGGAGGGTTACCTTCCTATATGTAGTATTATACTTTATTCTTTAAGAACACATTAGGCTATATTAGTCACGTCAGGGCTCATGAGCGCCGATCTTGGTTTTTATTCTGGATAATGCACAGTCATCGAAGCCAAAATCGGCTAGAAATAATAATAATAGACAGATTTAGTCACTTTTTCAATTCCAATAAGTAATAGTACTTATAATACTCCTTACACACCTGAAATATATAACTAGGTACATTATTAAAACGCGTCCCAATAAAATGATAATTCTAGAAACTTATAAGTTTCTAGAAAGTAAGCTTCCAAGTCGTGACGTAATTATAGTATACCTACTTGTTGTCTATAATATTTCAACTTACTAAGACAGTCTGTAGTAACGATTTTAGAAACGTAGTGATAATAAAATTAATTATACTTTAACACGGGCAACTTGCTTCAAAAGGATTCTAAGCCTTATTAAAAACTTGTACCTACCTATAAGGTTCTTATTAAAAACCTACCTACATTGAGACAATTAAACGAATTTGGATAAGATTATAAAAGCGACGTCGAAGATATAATTAAATAGTTCAAATATTACATATGCGGTTGTACAAAAAAAAGTCATAACTAAAGCAAGTAACTTTTCTAGTTTCAAAATACGAACCATTTAGATTGGCCACTTTCCAAAGCGGTATATTTCGTCATTTCCCTATCTCCGCTGAACAAAACATAACCTGTTGTTGATTGCACATCTTCCCATCCGCCCGTCTTCGTTGTGATGGAAAACGGCCTGAAGATTTATAAATAGATTCATAGTAAGTATATTAATTCTGAAATTGTCAACCGCTGTCACGAACGGACAGTCTTGTTTTGGCATAACATTTTCAAATTTGATATTTGGGTCACGAACCAAGAGAAATGTTTAATTTGGTATTTATTTTTGTTCCAGGGATATATTTACATTACCTGATGCGTTTGTTTTATGAATATACTATACATTTTGTTATAAATCCTTAATTAAATAAAAGACAAAAAAATATATATAATCGTGTCATTTGGTCGTCATTACGCCTTATAATTCAAGAACTGTTAAATATATTTACGCCAAATCTTACGAATTTCAACGGATCACATACCTACCGTAGGCACCAAGTAATGTCCCAAGAGGACACTATTTTACATAAGCAAGTACCTGAAACAATATAAATAGTTATAAAATATAAATCAGTTAATTATAAAGTACCTGTACTTATAAAGATAGCAAAAAGACACACTTCACACAAGCACATTTTCTTCCTTTGACAATAATTAATAACACTATTTTCGGTCTCTAGAAATCAATTAGAACATTAATATTTTCCACCACCTCGACTTCAATTAAAATATTTCTACTTCACATTTTAATTCATTCAACATCAAAGAGCGTTCCATGCATTCCAGTGTTTAGAGTTCATGTATTCAGCGTATCGAGCGTCTTCAAAATTTGGCGATACGTTTCATCTTCGGCTTACGCAAGTATGACCATATTTCTGAGTTTCGTGCGTCGTTAAAATGGCTCCCTATCCGACTTCGCCGTGATGTGCACATCCTTTCCTTCCTTTACAAAATTCTCTATGATCCTGGTACCCCTTCCTATCTACGGTCCCGCTTCCACCTCCTGCCCCCTCCCTCACGTTCTAGGCGTCCATGTATTACTAAGATGCTGGAGATGCCTAGGACCAATACCAATTTTGGCTTTCACTCATTTTCCGTCCGTGCAGCCATGCTCTGGAATAGGCTGCCGAGGGTAGTTCAGGAGAGTTCCTCTTACCTAATTTTTAAGAAGAGAGTCAAAGAGCACTTTTTATCCATAGAGTATTCGTAGTCTAAGTATATTGTTATATATATAATAGGTATGTATGTAGGTATAGTATATTTTATATGTGTATATATTTATAGAGGCTTAGGCATATGTTTGTGTATATATATATTTTTAAACGGTTTTATATGTAGATATAATTATTATAATGTATTTAATATATTGCACCTCTTTTTATTCTTCCGCAGTTACTCTAATACTACCTCTGGGTTGGCTGGAAGAGATCTCTCTTAGAGATAAGTCCACCCTTGTAAACGTCCATTTCTTGTTTGTGATGTAACTAGTTGTTAAGTGCAATAAAGTATATTCAGTACACCAAACGAAGCATTTAATTTTATTTCATTGAAATACCCATTACCTGACGACATTGCTGACGAGTTAAATTATAACCCTTTTTATTGACTTCACGTTAACTTAATAAATCAAAGAGCAAAATATACGAAAATTTTGAAAGCTGGCGTTTTGGTTTATCGTCATTAACGTAATAAGTCAATTCGCGTGGATCTTTTGTTGAGCCACCTTGAAATGTTAATTAACTTAGGATGAAGTTATAGAAGCCTCTCCAACTTTATATTTGTTTAAGAGCTTAATGACCTAATGAACATAAAATACAATAATGACCTAAAATTTGCCAATCTCTAACATAAATTCAAATCAAAAGTATAGGTAGCACTACTTGCAGCGTAAAATTCCGTTTCGGTTTTCACCTAAAAAATGATTCAAAACGGTCTGAGCTATCCATGGTTGTTTCGCTTATTGCTCGCGGAATGTTCAGAAAAGATAACCTTTCTTTGAATGCGTTCTATTTTCAATTTTGTTTCTTGATGTGTTGTCACTGAACGAAGTAAATACTCCTTTGGTAAAAAGAGTATTAACTCTATGGTTCAATCATTCAAAAAGAAACAGTGGAGGATTCTGAAGAAGAAATCAAGAAAAGAAGACAGTTGCGAAAGACAGCTGTAGATCGAGAGAGAAAAGTATTGGTCATGGTTGAACTACAGATATTTAACGGTTAAACGAACTTACCTGTAAGTGAAGTTCTATCGTAATTATACGAGTGCTTCGTTCGAAGAGATTAGTAACCTATAAGATGATAAACTTGAACACAATGTAGTAACGCATAGTGACACCATTCATTGCACACATAGTTGAAAGCATATAGAAAAAAAATAATAACAAAAGTAATTCTTTTTTTTTTTTTTTTAAAGGGTAGTCTTATATTGTCTGCCCCACTCGAATAGTCTCCGCGCGCTTCATTAGTTTAGGGCTCTGTCTGCGATATTTGCAGAACAGATTTGGGGTCTAGGGCGGGCGGGGGTTACTAATCTCTTCGAACGAAGCACTCGTATAATTACGATAGAACTTCACTTACAGGTAAGTTCGTTTAACCGTTAATTATACTTCGTGCTTCGTTCTCGAGATTAGTAACCTATAAGATGATAAACTTGAACACAATGTAGATGTTGAGAGCAGGTTCGGGAAATATCGCAGTAAACTATAACGAACTATAGATGAAATGTATAATTTTCTAGTACTTATTATTATAATGTGCCTAGATGATTACAAACTAAATAAAATTACAAATTATTATTTAATATAGCACGAGCCAACTCTGCCTCGTTTGTGGTCATGATGGTTCTATTGTAGAATTTTCCAAACGTGGTGGAGTTTTGACTCCAACTAGCAGTTTTTCGAATCTGGTCAATGCTAACCCCTGCGCTGTATGCCTGGAATGTGGCAGCGTGGCGCGTGCTATGTGCTGAAAAGATTGACACATCCACACCAGAATCTTTCAGTGTAGACTTAATCCAACGAATAATCTTCAATCCAATGAATCCAACGACTGAGTGTTTGTGTGGTGACGGCTTTATCAGGCCGTTTAAAACTGATAAACAGGTAATCTGACTCTCTAATTGAGGCCGTTCTATTTATATGGCTAATTAATGACTTGGCTGGGCAAATCCCATGTTTTTGCAAAAAGAAAGGTAAGGTAAGGACTGGATTATTCGTACAGACTTTCGAAGTTTTGATGAGATCTGAAATTTTGATAACAATCTTAATATCTGGAAACATCTTAATGTTATAAATATTTATTTTCGACAGGGTTATGGGCGGTAACCAGTACCAGTAATGTTACACATTTTTTTTTTTTTTTTTTCAAGTTTTTCCATTGATATGGCCTCGTTAGGGTACAAGAGAGCCAGGTAAATCTAGCACTCACCCAGTGTCCCAAGTGAAACTTGAGTACTTGGGAATAGTAGGTCTTAGCCTAAACACACCTTTGAAGAACCTTTGAATACGATAATCCGTCGATATATTGGGTCCTAAATTTAAGGACAAGGCTGCTCTACAGCAATTTAAGAATAAGAATAAGAATAAAATAAATTTATTGCCAGTAACAATTAACGAACCATATTGATTGCCACTATTAAATAAATCAGTAAGGAACTCCATGACTTTAAATATTGATGCATCGTATAAAGGTGTGTTATTTTGTTTACAAAAGTCATACCATTTATTAATATAGGTGTTGTACTGTTTAAAAGATGAATCAGCTAAAGAACTAATCATTATATCTACTGCCGAGGCTGGTACGGACCGTCGCGATAGTGCTGCCCGGATAATATTCCGGCAGCCAGGGTAAGGTTCGCGTGAATGTTCCTCCTGTTTTCACATTTCTTGTTCAGTCTACTGGCGAACAGGTCAATGTCTGGAGAACCAAACTGTGAAACTAACTGGTCAAAAGTAGAGTTTTCTACCTCCCATTCTATGTCTGGATGTGAACGTCGGGATTCAGTGTCAGCTACGATGTTTTCTTTAGATGGGAAATATGAAGTCTTTATAAAGATTTTCCTATGTTCATACCATTGCCAGATCTGTCTAGCAATGTCAGTGAGATGTGGGAATTGAATCCCGCCCATGCGGTTAATGTAGGATAGCGCAGCATCGTTGTCTATGCGAATTAAAACTGGACAATTTTCTAAATGTTTTGCAAAAATTTTAATCGCAAAGTAAGCAGCTAAAGTTCGAGATAGTTGCATGATGTGCATCCCGCGCTCCGACTGTGACCAAGGCCCATTCGCGGTGTCACCCCCGCAGGCCGCGCCCCACCCCGTAGTTGAGGCGTCAGAAAATATTTCAACCGCGTAACAGTCGTCTCGAATACGGTGCGCAGGGCTCTATAGCACGTAGCCACCCTTGAAAATCCGAGAGTAAGTTTTCCGGGATTTTCATATACCTGTCATAGTCATCATGAGGTTGTAAGTTTAAATACTTACACCGTTCTAACTGTTTTGTATATAACATTCCATATTCCACTGCGGGACACGCAGACACAATATACACTTATAGGACTTCTATAAGTTGAGCAAATTTTCTAATTTTACACCGAGTAATGTTTATGATTTTTTGTAACTCTGCTTTGATATGTGTTTTCTTTTCTGGGGGCAAAGTTATTTGCATAGTACGTGAATTCAAGATGAAGCCTAAAATTTTACATGATTTTGAAGGGGGGGGGGATAGGCTGATCCCTTATCACCATAAGGTTCATCATATCCATCTTAGGACTTCGTATCAACAGTGGCTGCAAGTTGTCTTTGATTACTTGTGGCTCTGCCCACCCCATTTGGGATTACGGGCGTGAGTTTATGTATGTATGTATGTTGAAGGGGTCAACTGACTTTTTTCCCTATTGATTATAAAACCAAGAGCGGTAAGTAGATTAATAGTTGAGTTCACGTTGTAAGAGCATCCAAGATATGATCTTCCTAACAATTGAATATCGTCAAGGTATATTGTGGAAATATGTCCAGCTGCTCTAAGTAGACTGATTACAGGCTTCATTAACTTAGTAAAGATGTAGGTAAGGCGCCGTGTCCAACCCAAATGGTAGCACATTAAACTCATAAAGTTTATTATTGTTCCACATAAATCTCAAGTACGAGAATCTTCGTGAATTTTTATTAAGAAATAGGCGTCCTTTAGATCGACAGTGGCCATAAAACAGTCCTGTGACATTAGTTTAATTGATGTACGAATATCTTCTAGCTTAAAGTGACTTGTGTCAATAAACTTATTCAAGTTCTTTAAGTTTAATATAAAGCGCATTTGACCGCAGGTTTTGGGCGCAGGAAAACACTAAGTAGATATAAATTGTCCGTCGCAGTGTTCGCATGCTGAAATGGCGCCGATGCCTAGTAGGCTATTAATAGCCTCTTCAAAGCATTGCATTTCACTGCTAGAGTAGTTTGGGATCGGTTGTACATAATGTTGCACGACTGGTCGGGCAAAGGTAATTTTATAACCTTGAATTGTATTCAAAATATTATGGTCGAAAGTGATAAGTGACCACTGCGAGTAAAACTGTGCTAGTTGTCCAGCGTACAGTACCGCGTACAGTAGCGGCGGCGGCGCGGCGGCGACGACGGCCTGGAGGCGGCGGCGCGCGTGCGGTTCGTCCACGTCGTCGTGGCAGGCTCGCGGTTCTTCTGGGCCCCGGCTCCCGTCGGCCTGCGCTGCTGCGGTGCTGGAGCTTTCCAGTTTAAACCTTTGTTTCCCTGAGGTTTCAGCGTTTGAACAGCAGATTTTTTCCCCACCTTGTTTATCACCTTAAGCTCGGCGCCCGATTTGTTTACTGTCTTAGCCGCTTTCAAGGTATCGGTTAAGTTTTCTCCGAAGAGATATTTATCCACTTTGGAAGTACTTAAGTTTTCTTTTAGATCCTTTTTAAGGGAAAACATTGCAAAGTTTCATCTAGTGATGGATTCTGCATATTGGATGTCGCATAATAGGCGAGCAGTGTCCATTAATTTCTTAATGAGTTCGTGATCCTTATTTTTGGCACTACTTATGTGGTCAGTCATTGCGGCCCCAAGGACAGTAATAGCCGTGGCGAGTTGTTTCTGCCGGGCCTTAATAGCCTTATGCCTCTTGAACATACTATCGGGCAGAGCGGCTTTGATTTCGGCGTTGAGTATAGGCGCGCCGATGAGGCCGCAGTTACCCGGAATAGGATATTTGTCGATCTGTTCCTTCCGAACATTTTTATCTAACCCATTTGTAGCAAGGTGTTCGAAACGGGATGCTAGGTCCTTATGTATATCCGGTCCATATTGTATGGTTGCAGAGGGGTCATCGCCGAGAATCTCTAACAATGCGCTATCTAGGACGTTCTCTGCAGCAGGTGGTGTACTCGTGGTAGTCCGAGCTTCACCCACGGCGGCGGCGACGGCAGTGGCGGTCGCGGTCCTCTCAGGCACCGCGTAGGACGGTCCCGGTTCGACATCAGAGTTAGGTCCGTGTAGAGTGACGATTAACGCCGTACTTGACAAAAATATACACGTATAAAGATACGCGTCGTAACTAGGGGGTGGTATGATTCCCACAGAATCATACGTCAGCAAACTCCGAGATTACGAGATAGTCCCACAGACGTCTCTGTACTCGAAAATTAATGTAAGGTGTATTTCCCATAGAAAAACACGCAAACATATTTTAATTCCTGAGGAATTATTCGTGTGAACAAAAAAGGTGCCTAAATATCTATACCTATATCGTACTCGTGGAGGACTCCCAGAGAGTCAACCGATTGAGCATAGTAGGTATGTGGTTATAAGTATCTAGGTACTTATATAATATATAATTATATATTTGAATCTGAGCACGTTGTGGCGGTGGAAAAACTCCCAAAGAGTTATCCGATTGCCGATTGTGCCGTAACGAAATTTGAATTTAGAACAGGCAGATTGTTGGTCATGTTTTGACCTTGACCTTGTTTTATGCAGTGGCGAGATAAACACCTAAAGTGTCTGACGAAGCCGTGCATAATAAAAATTTAAATATCGAACTTGACGAAAATTATGAAAGTTTGTACTAAGAAATACCTTGTGGGTTCTTCGAAGTAGGTGATGGTTCCCGTGACGACGCTTCCGACGATGATGATTCAATAACTCGAGCACGAGGTCTTCGTGAACGCATTATCATGCGTTCTAATGTTTTTAGACATTTGTTAATGTGATTCACGTCACCAATATCCTCACTGTGTCTTTTGGACATTATTAGCTAGTAAAACTATTGTATTTTAAGAGTTTTTTCTCGAATTATAGGTCAATTATTTGAACCGTGCAGAATGGCGAAGCACACAAAAGCGAATGAAGCGCGCGGAGACTATTCGAGTGGGGCAGACAATATAAGACTACCCTTTAAAAAAAAAAAAAAAAGAATTACTTTTGTTATTATTTTTTTTCTATATGCTTTCAACTATGTGTGCAATGAATGGTGTCACTATGCGTTACTACATTGTGTTCAAGTTTATCATCTTATAGGTTACTAATCTCGAGAACGAAGCACGAAGTATAATTCATTATATTCGTTGTATTGAATACATACTGGTAATTGGTAGACTGGTAACGGTCTCCGTGGTCCAGTGGCTGAGCGTTGGGCTCACCATTCGGAGGCCCCGGGTTCGAATCCCAGTAGGGACATGTCACAAAAATAACTTTGTGATCCCTAGATCACCTGATTGTCCGAAAGTAAGATGATCCGTGCTTCGGAAGGCACGTTAATCCGTTGGTCCCGGTTACTACTTACTGGTGTAAGTAGGTCAGGGCCCTTTGGCGGCTCAATAATAACCCTCACACCAGGGTTGATGAGGTTGGACCTCCACCTCACAACCCACACTATAGAAGAAGAAGACCTCAGTTCTGAAAGTAGCTGTTAGTTTTTTAAGATGACGTACAACATTTAGGTCTGCCTACTCCAGTCAATCAACTGTGGCAAAGTAAAAATAGAAGAATTTTATTTCTCAATTTTCCCAGAATGTTACGCACGTAGTAGGTTATTCATGGTTACGAGAACAGTCGCGGCATCACTAAAAACTCGAACGGCCCAACGACTTTTTTATGGGGACCGCAAAAAATAGCGGTCGAAGGGTTAAACTTCGGGGATTGTGGCCAAATAAAACACGATATAGTAACTGATGAACAGACGTTGAGAAAAAAAAGAAAACTGATTGACGAATGATTGTCAGTTTTAATTGTTTTTCTTAGAAAGTTCTTTGTAAGGCACATGGTACATGGCACATGGTATCTCCTATTCATAAAGGTTGCCTGGAAGAGATTGCTATTTAGCAATTAATCCGCCTATTCTACTCTCTCTACATCTCTTTTGTTTTGTATTTCCTGTTCGTGCAATAAAGTATTTGTTATGTTATGTTATGGTGCGAAAAATAGAATAAAACGTTTTAGTGTGCAATTACGCACTTACATCATTCAGTTCGTAATTCCTATTGTGATGCGCCTTCCGTGGCCATGTGGTGAGCGTAGGGCTCATAGTTTGCAGGTCTTGGGTTCGATTCCCAATCGTGACACGGCTAAAATCACTTTGTGCGACTGTCCTTAGTATTTTTGGGACATTGTAGGCTAATTATTATAATTAATTATGCTTCTCTTCTCTTCTTCTATCTTGTAGGTTATGTGATAGAGTACCAACCTCGTCAACCCTAGTGTCAGGGTTATTATTGAGCCACCAAAAGCCACTGACGTGACTCATGTAACGACTTACTTCAGTAAGTATTAGTGAGTAAGTACATCGAAGAGTGAGTAAGTGCTTCGGAAGGCACGTTAAGCCGTTGGTCCCGGTTACTACTTACTGATGTAAGTAAGTAGTCGTTACATGAGTCATGTCAGGGGCATTTGGCGGCTCAATAGTAACCCTGACACCAGGGTTGATGAGGTTGGTAATCCACCTCACAACCCACACGAGAGAAGAGGTAAGTACATTATTATGATTATAATGCATTATTAACTAAAGTAGGTACGTCTAGTAACTTCATAAAATATTCAAAAAGAACTTGAATTATGGCTGTAAAATAAAAATAAGTAAAGTGTCGTTTAAAATTTATGACTTTCAGATATAAACTTTGTTGTTGAAATTGGTTTCTCAACTTACTTTAAACATAGTGCCACGAGTTTCGTAAGTTTTCCAAAATTATAGTGTAGGTGGAAGTTTTCACGGCGAGTAATGAAGTGTGAATAATTTAAATCGATTATTCTAATAAAGGAGGAGGAAGAGGAGCTAAACGCGCTCGGTCTGCGATTGTTGAAGTTAAGCAACTTTCGCAAAGGCCGGTCATAGGATGGGTGACCACAAAAAAAAAGTTTTCATCTCGAGCTTCTCCGTGCTTCAGAAGGCACGTTAAGCCGTTGGTCCCGGCTGCATTAGCAGTCGTTAATAACCATCAATCCGCACTGGGCCCGCGTGATGGTTTAAGGCCCGATCTTCCTACCCATCCATAGAGAAGGCCCGTGCCCCCGCCGTGGGGACGTTAATGGGCTGGTGATGATGATGATGATTTTAATAAAGTAAAACTTTATTTATAACTTTTGCCTTTCTTGTTATCATTGCGTGTTAAAGGGTTAAGCATTATACATTTAATTTTACATATAAGTGTTTTCATGTAGTTTAATGGAAAGAAAACAATACATTACACGTAGCTATTGGTGACTTGGGTTTGGGTTTCATGAGTGGTGGTGGCTGGGTGATTTGGGTTTCGGTATTTAAGTGCTTGGTGTTTGATACCTGGGTCCAAAAGTAATTCGTAGGCCCAAAAGTATATAGACTTTGATGTTCAGACTGACTGACATTTTGTTTCTTAGACTAAAAATTTTTTTTAGGAGTGATAACACAATAAGTACTAGGTATATTTTTGTCAGAATTAACCAATTTATCCAATACTGAAATTAAACAGTCCACCCGATTTCCCGACTACCTACAATAATTGAACACGTATCTAAGTCGAGCCAGTAACCGTAAAAGATTATCACCGGGCGAATATTTTATTCATATCACATCGGAGAGACCCGCGCCGCTGAACCTCCTCTGCATATAAGGAGTTCGGAAGTAACTCTAAAGAGTCTTTATGTCATTTTACTAATAGTTTTTAGGGACCTACGTGCCTGCGTTTTAATCGTGACATTTGATCATCATAGTTAATATATTTTTTGTATATATTTGGATGAAATAAATAAATAAAATAAATGAAACAGACACTACGTACACATAAGCGTATATCTAATGAAAGAGTTTATGTCAGCTGATCTTCAAGACAAATCTTCTTCTGTCGTGTGGATTGTGAGGTGAATTACCGACCCTATCAACCCTGGTGTCAGGGTTATTACTGTGTAACAAATACAATAGCATCATGTCGTATTACCTATTCTTAAGGTTACTGGCGTGATTTATTGTAGATTTGCCGCAGATAGCATTAACTACTTGGCCGGACAAATGGGCAGTTAAGGAAATTGAGCTCAATAAAAAACATGATGGATTCCAAATTTTTCAAATAATTTAATTTTTTGAACTCAATATTTCAGTTGGTAAGTATGAATCAAATTTAAAAAACTAGAAAACACCTATGTACACATACTTACTACTTATACTTTATGCAGAATGTCACAACAAAGGGCAAATTCATCAAATTTTATAGCTCGAGTCAATGTTTCATCAAGTATACAAATTTAAAAGAGAACGTATTTTCGTCGACACTTAAAACGAACATAAAGCATCTTGGAAGTCTTTTGTGTTCTTTATACCTGAGGATTTAAAAAATGTATATTGACATGAACGTTGGGAATTTAAAAAATATGAAATACGTGTGCTCTTCTGGATTTTTACTTTAAAATATCATGGGATCGGCCCCAACCGTGCCATTCGCGAAATTAATGTCAAACCTCATTCATTACGGAGCATTGTCTCTGCTAGGAGAAGATCCGGACAATCGCGGGTTGGTCTTAAAATGAAGGTTCCATTGCATTCATTATAAAGATTTTTGTGAGTTTGTTTGGGAAAATACAAAGTCATTCTATATTTTTGTTTATAGTTATTCTTATACTAACAGCCTCCGTGGTCTAATGGTTAGAGCGTTAGGCTCACGACCTGGAGGTCCGGCTTCGATTCGCGATGGGGGCATTGTCGAAATCCCTTTGTGAGGCAGTTCTTTGTTCGGTAAGGAAGTTGATTCCGTGCTTCGGAGGGCACGTTAAGCCGTATTTAACATATAAATATTCTGTATTGTGAAATACTTGAAAATTTCATTTTTGTGTCGATAAAATTATTTGCGAAATTTCATATTAAAAGCAAAAAGAAAATAATTTGTCCGTTAACACGATTTACCAATCACACAATTATTTTTCAAGTCAGACAAAAATAGAACAAAATTTCCAAACTTATTATGTATTTGTGGAACCCATTTTACCGGGCTTTTTATGCCTATATTTTTTCGGAACACAAAAAGGCTGGTGAAAACGATATTAATTATTTAACGGCGGATAATTTGGGCTTGGCGTGATGTTTACGCCTCCGACGAATTTATTAGGGCAGCGACAGGGTCTAATTTAGGTTCCATTACCAGTCTAAGAGGCCACTACACAGATTCAGTATTAATATTTTAGTAAGGATACCTTTAAGAGTAAGTAAACTTGCGTGTAAATCTATGGGAATGTTTTTTTTACATAGCTGACACTTCATATAGGCCGTTTATGTATGTATTCGAACACACCGCCCGCGCCACGCTTTTCGTTGTCATCGAACTGGCGGTCACAGTTATGCTAATTCCGGTCCTGACTTTCCATGTCGTTCGCGTCACAAGCAGACGTGGATAACTTGCATAAACGCGGGTAACTCGTTTTATCGTTACCTCCATTTAAATAATGGAAATTATAATAGGCCACTTAGTGATTCACTCAATCCACTAGTAATTACTTGCTGAAACGAATGTATTATTTGTTTGACGTAAGCATGATCGAAACAATTAAGTATACGGAACACAATAGCCATTAAAAAGTTTTTCAAAGTCGTTATAGAAAATATTATTCAAAGCGGTCAGATAATTTTATATTGAAGACATTTATATAATCGATTTATTAGAAAACTTGTAAAACTTGATTAAGAAATGAAAAATCAAATACTATTGCCTTCAGTTTCTCTGAATCAGTCTAATTGGAATAGACAGGATAAATTTTAAAGCAAAAAAATAAAATATTAAATTAACGTAAACTTACAAACTTTCGAGACTGCTACTTAGCTACGCCGCGCTACGTGCTACGACAAGGCTACGGCGTAGCAAGGAAGACTGCCTTTGTTAAAGTACAGGCTCATATTATGTTTACGACGTGTAATAACACGGCTTACTTAGGACTGCTATTATAGACCTGTCTAAGCCAAGTATACAAAGCATGGCCACATTGTGTTAACAAACCTCTAACAAACTTGATAAAACCCGCAAGTGGGACTTGTAAATGGGTCGGGTGATAATTTATTCTCATATGCACTAAAACTGGAGAGTAAATACTAAAAAGTTTAGTGTTTATAAGAAAGCTCTTAGTTGCAGAGCAAATGCAGGATTTATGTCTCGTAAAAAGTGTGTTTGCAAACTAGAAAGAGTCTATTTACTATATCACTGCTTAAAGACTAATAATATTGTAAAAATATAGTAAGTATGATAATATGATAAATATAAATTTTATCACTGACTAATAATTAAGTATGTTGTCCTTTCTAGCTGTTGCAGTGCCCTTACCGGGTCCATGTTATTACTATAATACTTACTTCTGTATTTTTATGACAACACATTTTGTACGAACATTCGCAATAAAACATTTCTATATCTATTTCTATTACCTTGGATTGAAAATATTAGGCTTAAAATATTTGGTAACTGGTCTGTTTCCTAAGCTGATCTGGCAGAGAATCAAACTGTTCTTTGGTTGTGATTTAATGTTTATTATCGTTTAATATTTCCCTATTATTTTCATTTGTAGAATAAATTCACAAACCCCAACTTTTTAATACTTACCCCGACGTTTAACCCCCTGAGTTCTTTGTAAATGTGATGTATGTATTTTAATGGCAATGCATATGTGCTGTACAGTTAATTAAAGCGTCTCCATTCTTTATGAGGGGTGTCAGTTTCGTTCCCGGCTAATTAATGACTCGCCTGAGATTGAATATTTAAGTTCTTCCAAGTTTCTACCAAAGAAAATTGCGTAAAAATCTAAATTGTGCCAGTCATTTTCCTAGTTTAAAAATGTATATAAGTGCACTTCTGATATACGTTCAAGTAGTAATAAGGACGTTTTTGAATGTTCCCATCTCGTGTCATCATTTTTATAGCCTTCTTGGATAAATGCAGATAACTAAGGTGCTTATCACATGGCGCGGTGAGGTGGTTCCGTGTGGTAACAATCGACGGTGTAGATACAAATCAATACAACCCTGCCAATCACTTCACCGCCAACCGCAACCGCGTCGTGTGATAACCACTTAAATAATAATTGAAACCGCTCATAAGTTCAGTGGTTCTCGAGATTATACAATATAGATGATGCCTATATACGTCCCACTGCTGGGCACAAGCCTCCCCTCAATCAAGTATGTAGCATACTCCACCTCGCTGCTCCAATGCTGGTTGGTAGAGGTGTTTTTACGGCTAATAGCCGGGATCAACGGCTTAACGTGCCCTCCGAAGCACGGACTCATCTTACTTTTTCAAACAATCAGGCGGTTCAAGCCTGAAGAGTCCTTATCAAACAAAGGACAGTCTCACAAAGTGATTTCGCCAATGTTCCCATCGGGAATCGAACCCGGACCTCCAAATCGTGAGCCTAACCACTAGACCACGGAGGTTGTTTTTTTTTTATTTACTGATGGAATAATGTAGTCGTTATTACTCATAAAGGCTCACCTTTGGCAGCTAAATAGTAACGCTAACACTGATGACAACAGTAATATTTGTGTCACAATCTATACGACATAAGAAGAAAGGTACGTCACCTGGTTGCGCAACCGATGTGTTGACAGCTACTCTGTGGCGCAACCGCGGTGTCGAAATGATATGGAACCCTAAGTCCCAGTCCAGAGGGCTTTGTATCATAAACAGATAAGTCACCTCAAACACGGCTCCGAGTTTACAAGAACGCGAGTGCCTCCGCTCAAACGGAAGGTACTCGTAATCTTCGCAAAATAATATCTCAAATCCGAGTTTATTGTTTCTAACGCTATTATTTAAGAGATTTCAAGGGACGGGACCCGATTGCAGACAGAGACATTTCAATTACAGTATCTATATTCCATTTTAGCACCCAATCTGGCTGTACCACTGATATGTAAGTCTTACGCACAACTATTGTCTGCTGTTAATCGATTAGCTGAAAGTTTTTGGCAGTTGAAGCCTCCGGCTATCAAAACAATTTGAATTGCAAATTCATTAAACTTACTTTAATATTTAGTGTCGAATTTGTTGCAGATAAGCACTCAAAATCTGTTTTATTATGTCGACTTCGTCGTTGGAATAATTATCTGTTAATATTTTCTGTGACCATCATGTTATATCTAGATGTCAAACGTGATGGATAAACATTTTAATCGCTTTTGTTTCTTTTTTTAACGGTTTTATTTAGCTCACCCCGTTTGTTTTATTCTTGGGTCAAATTTAGTAATTCGAATTTCACCCTCTTCCTGTCAACCGATTAATCTGAAATTTTTTCCAGATTCACACAACAACTTTTGATGTTGATGTAAAAAAGCTCCTCCGTGCTTCGGAAGGCAGGTTAAGCCGTTGGTCCCGGCTGCATTAGCAGTCGTTAATAACCATCAATCGGCACTGGGCCCGCGTGATGGTTTAAGGCCCGATCTCCCGATCCATCCATAGGAAAGGCCCGTGCCACAGCAGTGGGGACGTTAATGGGCTGATGATGATAACTTACTTAATTATATATTTAAGGGACACAAATTTTACCTTAATTTAGTTTAATACCTCTTCAACTATTGCCATACTTCCATTACAGTAGGTACAAGTACCTCTTCTAGAATCTATAAAAGCAAAAAAGACATTACTGGATGCGAAAAACGCGCGTAAGCGGGTCAAAAAAAGGGTTAAACGTAAAATTTAAAAAAAGTAAAAAGGATCGCAGATTGAAAGACAAGCTTACGAGGAAATTTTAACCTTGCAGGTACAAAATGAAGTGGAAAATGGAAAAAAATATGGGGAAGAAATAGCTTTGACATTTTCTGCTTGTTTACTCATCGGTTATAAGTGCTGCTTCGATTTGCTCACAACATGAACTCAGCTGGGCGTAAGAGAATATTCCTTTTGTTTCATAGTACTAAAATTCTCCACATAAATGTCTCTTCTACGACTTTTAAAAGACACTTTATCTAAACAAACATATTTTGGCACTTTTATCTTTTTAAAACCTTTTTCATTTTAAAACTATATTATTAAAGAAGCCAAGAGATCAGCGTAAGTTTTCCATCTTGGGATTAGTTTAGCTAACGCCCTCGAAAATTGGGGCTTAACGGCTCGCAAGAAGGTTGTAAATGACACAGCTAGCTGTTATCGTTGTTTACACGAAGCGTGTGTTTTATGTCCGGCTTTGCTTTCATTGTTCATGGACAATAATATAGAAATGAGGAGCTTGGTGGCGCAGCTGTAAACGCGCTCGGTCATAGGATAGATGACCACAAAAAAAAAGTTTTCATCTCGAGCTCCTCCGTGCTTCGGAAGGCACGTTAAGCCATTGGTCCCGGCTGCATTAGCAGTCGTTAATAACCATCAATCCGCACTGGGCCCGCGTGATGGTTTAAGGCCCGATCTCCCTATCCATCCATAGGGAAGGCGCGTGCCCCAGCAGTGGGGACGTTAATGGGCTGATGGTGATGATGAATTTAGAAATGTATACGTCAACAAATCAATATATACGTAAGTAGGTATATAACAATACCTAATATGTTCCAATACAAAAACAAATCCAATAAAAGGGAAACGTCACTGACTGACTCACTCATCACGAAATCTCTAATACTACAAGCGCTATGAGACCCAAATTTTGCATGGGAGTTCCTTTTCGAACGCTGGTGTTCATCAAGATGAGATTTTGCTAATTTCAACCCCTAAGGGGGTTAAACAGAGGCGGCAAATTTTGTATGAAACTTCCATACTTTTAATAGGAGTTCACGCGAACAAAGTCGCGAATAATAGCTAGTAGTAAATACATAGAGGCATCTAACTAGCAGGTGTACCACCACAAAAATGTGGTGATGTGAATGTGATGTGTGTGGGTGTGATGTCCTTAGAAAAGGTTTAGTAACATTTACTCTGAACCGGCGTGTATGAAACGATTGATGAATGTGGAGGAAGCAAGAGAATCGCGTCAGGATCGAAGAAAATGGAATTCCATAGTCTGTGCTTACCCTGGTGGGAAATAGGCGTGAGTTTATGTATGTATAATATGTGAGTGTGATCAGCTATATTATAACAATTTATCATAAAGTTTTGTGTAAACAAACAAAGTAAATAAAGTGTCTGACTTAACTGCATTCGAGGAAACTTAAAAGCAAAGTGGGATTATTCGTCTGTTTAAATATACAAGGCAAAGAACGCTAATGCAATAAGGAAAAGATAAGAAATAGTTCGTGTTTCCTTCGTTTATTTTTCAGTAGGGCTGTGTGTCAATATTGTATGTTTCAAGTTATCAGAATTCCGTGGGTAATTATTGGTGTGATTTGTGCTAGTAAAGTAAGTAGGGTCTTAGTTTAGGCCTTAACACCTTTATAGACACAAAGGTCATAACCGTCATACTTAACGTAGTAAATTTGAGAGAACTGTTATGCACGTCGTTTTAAATTTTGCAGTAACGACAGAATGGTTAACACTGTCTAGTAACACATTATCCTGTTTTTTTACAGGGTCCGTTTACATAACCTGAAGATTTGACAGGTCCGGTTTTTTTACAAAAAGCGACTGCCTGCCTGACCTTCGAACCCGTAGGGATAACCAGCCCAATACAGATTAGGTCACATACCTCCGAAAATGCATTTCTCGGCAATGTGGGTTTCCTCACAATGTTTTCCTTCACCGCTGAGCACGTGATAATCATTTATGATCCAATCATGAATTGGAAAACAAATTCGACAATCATTGGTTCAGGGCTGTGCTGGATTCGATCCTGCGACCCCAAAGTGAGAAGCAAGCGTTCTACCAGCTAGGCTCCCACGGCTCCGGGTCTATTGTGTCTAATAACACAGGTATATTTTTGTGTAAAACATCACCGATGCTCGATACCTGTGACAACAGAAAGGTCATATCCGTGTAGACAAAATATTTAAGTATATCAAAACATGATGAAAATCTAACCATCAACGTATTAACTAAACACCGTGATAAATCAAAGATGTCTTAAAGAAGGGTTTTTTTTAAAAAACCAACTTTAATATAAAGAAATACTTAATTCAAACAAAAGTGTATTAAGATACTACGTGCAGCCTAACCAAAAATACTTAATTCTAGACATAGATTTGATAAGAAGAGTAAAATTGTGTAGGTATATCAGTCAAGATATTAGTAAGTTTGTTGACTCTCTCAAATAAACGCTACATGGTGTCTCTAACATGAATGTATTTACTTTTTAAAGTCAATAAATAATCAACAAAAAAATGAATTCAAGTACATTGTTTGAGGTTTATGCGGTTATTTTTTAAATTAAGATGGGTTTGCTCTTGACTTCCTTCTTCCACGAGGAGAGGAAGAGATCGACGGTGGAACGAGCTTATCCAGAAAATGCCTATTCACCCGTGATCAACATCATTATTAAAACAAATAATAACGGGTTCTTCCCGCTTTAAAATCAGGGATATGAGACTCCCTATATCTCAAAGGGATGACGGTCCCTTGATCATGGCGCTTGCAACAGTGTTGAAATATCGGGAGTTTCATATCCCTGATTTTAACCGGCTACTACTTACTGATGTAAGTACGTAGTCGTTACATAAGTCACGTCAGGGGTCTTTGGCGGCTCAATTCTATCTTACAACCCACAAGATAGAAGAATTCGACCATCAGAAGGGAATTAATAAACATATTCTTTACAAATATAGAAAAAAATTACTATAATATTTCTTGTGACTTACACCGATCTTTACGAGAGACAATGGGAACAGTAGCGTGACAACAGAACTACGGCCTTCCACTGCGATAATAATGGCATGCCATACTGTTCTCAATACCACCAACATTACAAATATTACAATAGAGAAGGCGATCTTCTAAATACCTGTCTTTTTTTATTGTCCCGAGGATTTATGAATATTATTAATATTTTACACAATATTTAGGACCCTATCTCACTGTGACACTTTAGTTGGATCTTTTTTTTTTGACGTGACTTTCGTATTTAATACTTGGCTGGTGCATTAACTACTTGGCCGGAGATAGTTGGACCAACAGCGGGAAATTGTTCGGGATTTGGTTGCTAGCAACAAATTGGTTGCGCAACTAGGTGAGGTACCCTCTATAAAACTGCATATACATTTTGTTAGCGGTATGGTCACAGTCGAGAATAGCAAAATGCTCCAAAGAACACTTACAGCCAAGCTTGAGTTGCAAAAAAAATACATTTTATTACTTACAGCCTTTTAGATAGATATATAGATAGAATACTGTATTACAGTGAACAGAAGATACAGAAATAAGGACAACAGATACAGAAAGACACAACAGGCGGACTTATTGCTTTTTGTCAGTTTTTAAAGACTTAAAACGTACTATTGTGACAATTTCCACGCCATGTTAGTCCACGCCATTCTCCATTGGGAGTTGTCAGCATGAATCTCTGAAAACATGACGTCACGTCGCTTTGCCGCAGTTTTTACTTCATATCCTGGCTTTGAAACATGTTTGAATCGTCAGCAAACTGTGTGTGTTGATATCCGTAAACGTGTTTGGTAGAAGGGGATAGAAATTGAGTAAGTTTTAGTCCAAAACATTTTACATAACATAAAATAAACTCACGACTGTATCAATCGGGGTAGGCAGGGGTATATTCATCGCAAGATGAACTAAGTATACGAGTTCCGAGTCACCGAGTTTTTTGTTAGGCCAACACATCCGTCTATGATGGTCGAGCCAACTGTGTCTTGTGAAAACTGCACTTAAGATAAATTAATAAATCATTGCTGCAAGTCCGATAGCGAGGTGCGAACCTGCACTCCACGTTTGAGAAGTAAGCCAGTTAACCAGAAGACCGCAGTGACCATTTTACTACTGGAAGTACAACAAGAAGTTTTAATAAGTACGTGGTTAACTAGATCATAAAGCTCGCCATCTTATTGTCACCATTAACTCGACTGACATATCAATAACGCCCTTACCTAGATCTAGAAGCGATGGAAAAAAAACTCCTGCTTGAAACAATTCTAGATAAAAAACGCATAATTATTATTAATTTTAAAGATGTGATAATGTCTTCAACTTTATTTTTAGGTATTTCAGACTTATATTTTTTTTGTAAAACAGATATTACTTCCCTATTAACATTTTCAAAAGCAAAAGCTTATGATTCGAAATAGACTGACGTAATGGTACAATGGTTTTAAATATAAGAAAATTGAATTCTGTAGAAATTGCTGCATTTACTTAATAATATTTGAAGCGTTAAAAAGAATAATACAATTCTGAGGAATTCCAATAGGTACCTACTTAACTTTTCCGAATGAGTAGATGTCAATAATACCTACCGTCTAATAAGCTATTTCTGAAAATTTTCGACATCAGTAATTATATAAATGTACGTATATGAAGAGTCGTACAGCTTATTACTTAGATACTTAGGTAGAACTACTTAATTAGCCCTCTTTTGTCGATAGACCTTATAAAAGTGACACATACATCTACCTACCTATACTTTTACATTATAGTTATACCTACATGAATTATTAAATAGCTATATTACCTTTACAAGATATAATTTTATTTTCCTTATTAAAAACATACTTTTCATCTGATTATCATAGGAAGTAAATCAGGATTTTAATACTGGCCTTATTAGTTTAGATCCCGATTTGGAATTCTTAGATTCGATTTCTGGTGGATTCATTTTCAAATCAAGTAAATTTGTTTTGGTAAAGAAGATTATACCGGCTGAATAACCTCTTTATCTGACAGTAAGAAAATTCAGTGCTTAGGAAGCACGATTAAGCTGATGGTACTACCCAACTGGATTGATAAGGTAGGGCATCTACATGATGTTTGCTAGCATATAAAGAAGGTAACTGAGCCGTCACACTTAATAATATAACATTATAATACAAAGTCAACAGCAACAATATCGCTAAAGTTGGTACTACACTGAACTCGGGCAGTTTACGACGATCACTCAAGTGTGAACGGAGATAATGCCGCTTTTGCTAACTCCTGCTAATGTCGGAGTTACCTGCTCTGTTTATTTGAATACAACTGTTGGATTGTTCTAATATCTGAATACAATGACCTTTGGGCGTTTGCTCGCGTGGGATTTGTTTTTTAGGCAGAATATCATATATTTATCAAATTTGTTTACGCATACCTTGGACTGCGATGCGTACGAATGAGTCCATATTAAAAGAGCTCAAGATCACGACGCGGCTCTCCTCAATATGCCGGATCGTGCCCTAAGTTTCTTCGGACATTATTATGCGGTCTCCGAAGCACAGTCTGGGCAAATGGATGGCAAACGTGCGCGAGGAAGGGCACCTACGAGATGGATCCTGAAGAAGACGGTGGGCGGCAGCATACAGAGTGGTCCACGCAGCATGTAGCCGTACCGAGTGGAAAACCATAACCTGTGGTCGCGATCCTCAGCAGTGAGGGAACGACGAAGAAGAAGAAATCAAATCAAATTTGTTTATTGTCTTCGACTCATTTTTAGTAATCTACTCATGGCCTGGTATTTTGTCAGCGTCAGAATAGTCAGTCACAATTTTAAAATGGATCTCGGGTATCTGGTATCTTCTACCTACAGGGTGCTAATAACACCGTACAGAACATTGAGATGGATGATTTAGCTCGTGATTCTGAGTTAACATCAAGTGGCATTTCCGTCGCAAAATTAATGAATATTTTTGTGTTTTTTTAATCTTTTTCTCATCAAGTGGGTTGTGAGGTGGAATACCAACCTCATCAACCCTGGTTTCAGGGTTACTTAGCCGCCAAAGGCCCCTGACATGGCTCATGTAACGACTACATACTTACATCAGTAAGTAGTAACCGGGCCCAACGGCTTAACGTGCCTTCCGAAACACGGATTATCTCACAATCAGGTGATCAGCCTGTAATGTCCTAACCAAACTAGGGATCATACAGTGAGTTTTGTGATATGTCCTCATCGGGATTCGATCCCGGGGCCTCCGGATTGTGATCTCAACGCTCAACCACTGGACCACGGATGCCATGGCCGTATTTTTTTCATTATTTTCGGTTCCATACTTTTGCGACGGAATCCAGTACATAGTAGAACCTCGACGCTAAACGTGACGACTTGAAGGCCCGTCCCCCTGCCACTATTCAATACAATTACAGGTCGCTAGTTTAAATCCGGGTTCAAATTAATCCGGGGCCTTTGGTGGCTCAGTAACTCTGACACAAGGGTTGATGAGGTTGGTATTCTACCTCACAACCCACAAAATTTTCTATCTGATATTAACTCAGAATCATGAGCTGAATCATTCCCCTGAGTATTCGGTACGGTGTCACTAACAACCTATATATGTATATATACTACGATATAGTTTATTAATCGAGCAGAACCACTGGCGATGCAATCTCACGTTCGGCCGCATCCCGCTGCACCTGACAGCCACATTACGCAGGATATTCCCAGCAGTTTAACATTTTCATCTCTACGAAAATAGAAATATTATTTAAGAAATTTCATTGTAATTGTAACCGCTATCGCAATATTCAGTGTCAATAACCTGAAATCACGCGTATGTTAATACAAATAAATCCACAATTGAAATAAAGAAAGGAAACATTTATAACCATATTATAAGCCACATTAACAAATATAAATGTAAGTAAGCAACAATAAGACAATATACTTAATTAAAAATATGAAAAATAATACGCACACGTATGGAGGATGTTCGAAGTAACAAAGGATTACCCTCAGAAATGTAACTATTGTAATTTAACCATGTCTTAGTGAGACTCAGATCCTACAGTCAAATTGCTTGTGCAATTTTGCAGGACATTGCATTTATACCAAGTTAGTTAAAGTCTTGATAATAATAAATAAATAAATAATTGAATAAATAAATAAATAACTGTGATTTCTGTTTGTGTTTCTTTCTTCTTGGTCCAATACCATAACATAAATATCCTAAATATGTCCCACTGCTGGGCACTGTGCCCCTGAAACAACTGAAGGGGATATGGAGCATACTCCATCACGCAGCTACAGTGCAGTTTGGTGGACCGATAAATATTTTTTTATTTCTTAGTTGTAGGATTGAAATATCAGAAATGTGATCTACAAAAGTTAAATGGTTCTAGCTAGATAGTTGAGAAATGTAGAATGGGGTGGCAGCTCTTATTTCTACGAACAGTCCTCTTGGGTTGCAATACTTTTTCCTACGCTAAACAAGCGGCAAAAAATACGGAATAATACTATGTACACAACGGCGACTCTCCGCTCCCCACGAGCGGCTGAGCTAGGTTTACCTCGCCAACCCTCGGACTTATTTTAGTCTTGAATCGTATGGTCATCAAACGTCACACACCGTGCGCGTGTACAATAACGCCAATGTGTAATGTCTGCATAAATTCTTTATACTACATGTAAAAGTGTGGCTACACAATGAAGGACATTGCGACGCCTGATCTATGACATTTCATTTCAGTTTTAAGAAGTGTTGCCACGACGCAACGGATCAACAAGCCTCGTATGGTCTCTCTCTTACATACAATATGAGTTCACGAGTTCAAGCAACAGCGTACAGCAGACGTGGACGATAAACATAACGAGTTAAGGCCCGTCCCCTGCCGCTATTCAATACAGGTCGCTAGTTCAAATCCGGGTTCAAATTATGAAGAGGTTTGTATCGTTTCTTCACAATAAAAAAAACGACAAATCCGCTTGAAATCTGAATTTATTTTCGAAAGAGCACACGTTACACGTCAGTGTCGCAGAGAGAAAGGGGAATTAGACGGCCGAGTTGCAATATATAAAAAAAAGTCCAACAGTGCTCACGTGTTCTGTGTGCGGAAGATCACTGTGAAGATAGGCTACATAAGTCATCTTCGGGCGCATCAGCGTCGTACCGACTAGGAGTCGAAATGGCCAAAATAGCTCGGAGATCATCATCATCATCATCACAATATAATTGGTTTGTTCGTTGAGCGGCACTGAATATGACACAGACCTATTTTAATTAAAATTTAAGATAACTTTGACTAACTGGAAGTATCTGGAAGTTTTTAGTCTAATTAGTCCCTTTAAAACTACAGAAATGTGACATAAGACGAAGGCAACCGAAACTTTCTGGACCTTCTTGTTAATTAAGGTTGAAGGTTCAAACCACATGTAATGGCGGTCACTGACCTGAACGTCATTGTAAGCATGATTAATTTGATGTTTTTAGATTATATTTTAGTTTTTGGTCTAATAGAAAGCTCGGTAAGGTATGGGTACTTATTTATCTTCCGATGGGTGTACCTCTGACTACCCTATACTGGATAGTCGTGAGCTTAAGTTATGTTTTACGTCCATTTTTGTGGCATTGAGTAACAGTGTTACTAATCGGTAATTTTTTTACCAATGGGTAACAGTGTACAAAATGGTGTGACTAAACGGGATTAAAGGTTAGTTTCCTTTTTAAACAATAATCGTTTGCTGAAATAATTTCTTTTTCTTAGGTACTTTCATATGTAAATAGAGATATTTGATACAGATAGGCTCAAAATCCAATCAATATTATAAAATGTTATAATCTCCCGTGTAAATTGTGGGATCACTGCCCGCCCTTACTAATCCTGAAGTCGAGGTTACTAATGAACCGCCCAATGCCTTTGTAATTTAAATGTTTATTATCCATTTTTCTTAACTTATACATTATCCGTAAAAATTACGTCAGGCAAAGGCTGTAAATAAAAGTGTTACAACTTCAAGTACCGATGTCTACTAATACCACACCAGTAAATCAAGTACAACCTGAAAATAACCAGTAAAACGGCACATAAATGCCAAAACCCAACTACAGAAATGTATGGAACTGCATCTCTTTTGGTTTGTTATTTATAGGCAAGCGATTCAATTTTATTTACACGATTTATATTTTCTCCTGGGTGGTTTATTGCAAGCAAGGTAGTAAGAGGTGCAGTATTTGTGTTCAAGAATCAAAGATTGATGACTTTTGGTGAGATTGTTTGTGAGTTTTATCGTCAATGGATCGAGTGAAATATTTGAGTTTAAATGTCTATGTGGTGGTCGGTTTCATAAGCACATTTCTACACATCAAGTGACTAACGTACCTACTTATTTTCTGTTGAAAATTATTGTTACTCATTTCCGAGTCTATCGCGTCTTCTGTATAAGTTCTTAGAACATAGTACTACAAATATCTAAGTGCGCTTACAGAAAGAAAGAAAGACACATATAACACAGGACAGAAACCACACGGAAAATAGTATTTAAAAAAAAAACGCTAATATTAAAAAATATACACACAGAGACGCGTCGTAAGATGTACTTGTAACCTTGTTATACAGTTTGCGTACTAACTGCTGTGAATATAGAAGGGAACTTCCATGGTGTTCGGATGTCAGAGTTGAAAACAGTCGATATTTGCATCCGGATTGCAAGAAAACTGCAGTAGCTATACAGTCCAGGTCACCTTGCAGCTTTCGCACAACACCCCTTATTTTTCACGAATTTATCCAGTTGCATTTTTGACACGGTTTTAATTTGACCGGCCAAATGGGAATCGAGAGGTCTACTAACCAGCGAACAATCAGATTGGCAATCCATAAAATCTACATATTAAAAGCGCGAAATAGTTGTCATACATTGTGCATTTTACAACTAAACTCTGAACTGGGACAATAAATAATTCGATTTACAAAACATGACGAACACTGAACACAGAACTTGTTTACTGAAGGCTATTGAACAGTGTCTGTCGTGCCAATTGTATGGAACTCTTCAAGCGTACAATATCCATCGCCGCTTCGATACCATCCTCGATTCAGTCTCGCTGTCAGCGCCACAATGTATTGTGAAGTAGTGGAAACATCGTCCTGCCATTGTTTCGCATACGTCGACACTTTCCTGCTGTAAATGAATGCAACTGGGACGGTTATTGTGGTTAGATTGTCGTCGACTTCACAAATGTAATGAAAAAGTGGAAAATGTAATGAGTTGCCGAGTCTTTTGGTCGGAGCGAGTCATTCTTGCGATAGTTCTGAGGTTTAATAGAGGTGTAAAAGTAACAGGTAGTAATTTGATTAGTTTTAACATTGTTGTGTTAGTAAAACGTCGTGTTTTATCACCGGTAACGCTGAGAGTAAAGGCATAGAATAAGTAACTCTCCGCTCCCCGCGAGCAGCTGAGCTGGGTTTACCTCAGCAGCCCCCTCCCCCACCTCGGTCTTACTTTAGTCTTCAATCATATTATGGGCGTCAGACGTCACACATACAATTGCGCGTATACGATAACGTTAAAGTGCAGTGTGTCCGGGATGTGGTAAAGGTTCTAGGAATAAATATAAGTACTTTAGCCACAGTCTCACAACTTAGACAATTCCACTGCCGCTCTTGGTATTTATGATCAAAATAAATACCTATGATGAATTAATCTGCGATATGTTATCGATTATGATGAGTCATCACTGGAACTACAGCAAAGTATTTTCACGTTCAAATTTGTATATGGTGTGACAAAATATGGAATAGAGGCAAATAACTACACAGAATTTTATTATTGCACTAAATAAAAATTCACGCAACATAAAACCAACAAAGAGAAATAAATTGGTTTGGTGTCCATAGTTCAATAGTCAAAGGTAAAAAAATACCGAATTGGAAAATAGTTAAATCTGAAAAGTTATGAATGCATTGAGGTGGCTGTTTCATACATAAGTATGTAATAAACTCACGCTTCTTTCCCGCCGGGGTAAGCTGAGATTTTGGAATTTCATTTGCTTCGATCCTGACATACTCCTCTTGCTTCCTTCACATTTTTATCAATCGTTTTATATACACATACACACATACGCACACATTAACACACCCTCAAACACATGTAATCAACTTAACGATATTATACCAATGTTAATGAATGTGAGAGAATATAAATTTCGGAACCGAAACCTTTACGTCTCCTCCGAAGAACGGAAGAGTCAGAAAACAGGGAACAAAACAGAGCTCAATGACTACCTACATGACTTGAAAAAAAAAAATATTCAATACTAGCTTTTGCCCGCGACTTCGTCCGCGTGGCGTGTTATAAAAGAGTGGTCTTTGTGTGTGTGTGGGAGTGCATGTCAAATTTCAAGCATCTAACTTATGCAGTTTAAGATTTTTTCATACAACATTTTTTTCATGCTAACTCCCATTTTTCAAAACACACAGCCATAACTAAACTTTATATTTACTAATTATGCATGCATGCTAGATTTAGATCATCTACTCGTATTTTACGCGGTTTAGATTTTTCCATACAAATGTTTTTTCCCGCTAACTCCCGTTCCATGCCAAATTTCAAGCATCTAACTTAAGCGGTTTAGATTTTTCATACAAAAGGATTTTCCCGCTAATTCCCGTTCCCGTGGGAATTTCGGGAATTCCTTTCTTAGTGCACCTCTACGGTACCTAAGCTACGTCCCTTCCAAATTTCAAGTGCCTACGTTTAGCCGTTTAGGCTGTGCGTGGATATATCAGTCAGTCAGTTTCTCCTTTTATATATTTAGATTATTTATTTGCATACTATGATGGTGTACAAATTTGTAGGTTAAATATAAGGTTCACATCGTAGACCCTTTCGGGCACAACAAAATAGTAGTTAAAAGGAATAAAACAGTTCTAGGTATTAGGTAATCCATTATTAAGGATATTTTTTTATTTCCCTCATCTTCCTGTAGCAGGTTGGACAGATAAAATGAATCGCTTTGCCCCTAAATCACGATAGCACTCAGAAAATGATTTATTTTGAATGTGTTTTACATTATTGTGCAAAATTTAGGAAATCTCGATTGTAAAACCTTGTCTGGAAAATATATTATGTACTTACGTACTTATACAGAAGATTTATGAGTGAGCGTTTTGAATAAATTGGTTTAGGGATATTATCTACGTCTAATTTAGATTTGTGTCCTTTGAATAAATTGTTACTATCGGAAGATCGGCCTCGGTCAGTCAGATATGCAAAAATCTTGATATATGTTAAGAGTATATTTTAAAAAATTTGCGTCCTTCGTCAATATTTATTTCGGACAATCCCATTTTTGTGTACGTATGTGTACATAAACATATTTATTTCTCATTGGTATAGCTAAAGATCACGGAACACTTACGATCCTGAATCCTGATAGAGACTTTCGCTTCATCCTCACTTAAAATCTTCATGCGTGCTCGCCGGTAAACTTTGAAAATAATATTTTTATTACTTTCAATTAATATTTAAATAATCAAAGACTCTCCGGTTGATTGAGAGGAAGCCTGTGCCCAGCAGTGGGACGTATATAGGCTATTTACTTTAATCAAAGACTTATTTCCTGTCAACAGCCTGTGTGTTCTAATTATTGAGCATTAGGCTCCAGATCCGGAGGTCCCGGGTTCGAATCCCGGCGGGGAAATATCACAAAAATTACTTTGTGATCCCTAGTTTGGTTGGCTGATCACCTGATGGTCCGAAAGTAAGATGATCCGTGCTTCGGAAGGCACGTTAAGCCGTTGGTCCCGGTTACTACTAACTGATATAATTACGTAGTCGTTACATGAGCCATGTCATGTGCTGAGGTTGGTAATCCACCTCACAACCTACACGAGAGAAGAAGACTTCTTTCACCACCAGTTCCATCCGCTAAGGAACCAAGAAGTCTCGATACAGTTTTTCATCCAATCCCACGATACCGTCTAGCACAAATCTGAAATTCAAGTGCTCCACTGCATAACAAATCGAATCTGAAATGGTAATCGAACCGGCGAACCAACATATTAGAGTGGTGTTCGGTAATGCGACTTCTCTTCGGCGAAATTACTTTCTTTTCATAGCACTGGATGGCGCGAGAATGAGGGGCTGGCTGTATTATTATACGCCTTTACAAAGAAGAAATCATCACGCACGTATTTGGTGACGTATTGGAGTAGGCTAAAGTTATCCTTTAATATAATGACCAACGTAACCATGTCATAGTGAAACTCTGATCTTGCAGTCATGCAAGTTCGCAGGACATTGCATTTATACCAATATATTATTGCGTATGGCAGACAGAAACAAAATTTCGTGGATCATATATCTAGCTTAAGCTCCCCTAACCAAGTCTCTGCCGCATTCGTCACACAATGCAGCTCGGCTATGCCACTTGGGAACCGGTGCAGAGGGCACTCGTTCACCAATGCTACTAATACCAATACCAATTTGCCTTTGTACGCGCTCTTGGTACTTGCCATCAAGCATTTATATGTCTTAATCTCACTACTGTATGTAGTTTTATGAAGAGTACCTCATCTAGTTGCGCAATCGATTTATTGAAGACGTCTCAGGCTCTGTGCTGAAGATTTTCTTGCAGCTTCTTTTCCCCGGCTATACAGGTTGTGAGTTTTAGGCGGATAAGTTTATCCTTTTGTAAAAAAATGCGATTCAAAGTGTTACTTTATTACTTTGAAGGCAACTGAAACCCAAATAATGCTCGTTATCACATCCGAGACAAATATACAAAATCATCATCAAGTCACGTATAAAGGTTAAAGGACTCTGCGGAATCGTCAAGGCAACAGGGTTAAATGCGAACTTTTCTGATTGGACTCGGCTTTTATCCACTCCAACGGAGCATCGCAGTAGAGTGTGCTCCCTAACCCATCCGAACTAAATGATGACGGAAGACGGGTACAGGTCTTCCGAAGAAGAAGGGAAACATTTCAAACTTTAGACTCAAGCGTTTTATTTACTTAAAACATTATTTATTTTAAAATATCGCTTTTATATTCTGCTAAAAGTTGGCTAATATTAGTGCCAAGTACCGCATTTGTGATAGTACTCTAGCGAGAGCTGTAAGCCAATTCCATTCGGAACCTGAATAATGTTCGAAGTTTGTATGATTAGTGTGCGCTCCCCAAAGCGCCAGATACTACAGTCCACCAGGGAGTCACGTTACTTGAAGTAAGTAAGTGTACTGATATTGATCCCAGCAGACACTGAATTTTAATTTTGATTGACAGTTGTAAAAAACTAACTCTGTCTTTTTCTTACACTTATCGCTAGAGAAGAATAGCATTATTAATTAATAAGGTTTCTTGATGTTATAAAATGTTTCGTGTATGTGTGTGAAATAAAAAACACTTGATTTTATTTAGCACGAAGATAAGTTATAGAAATGAACTTCACTGATTTTATAAATTATTTTAGTGAAGCTAAAATAAAACCACCATTGTATTTGTATACTTGAACATTTTATTTCTTTTTATCCTTACCACATATTATTATCATAATTTAGATACTCGTGCGTGTTCGATTTTTTGAACAGATTTGATTTTTTAAGTTAAGATTAAATTTGTGTCTCTTAGAATCAGCACCGTTTACTGGAATCTGAAACAGTTTTTTTATATAAAGTATTATTTTACCAACATACCAAAATGGTATTTAGAGCAAACAACAACAAATGATAATTTAGCTGTTTTTAGAAATATGAATGTTATTCTACCAAATAACGAAGATGACGATGATGACAATGCACTTGTTTACATTCTAAGTTAGATGTTTTTTTTTTTCAATTAAGATTTGCCGCATATGGCTTTAATTACTTGGCCGGAATAATTTCGAGGTAAAGTTACTTTTCACTATGTGGCGGCGCATGCCGTAATTTCATATTAATTATTCGTTTTAAAAACTAGCGTGAAAACACAAATAAATTTTCGCTATAAACTAGAGAAACGAATCGTGTGTAAACACCATTTATCATTAATCCCACTGTTATATTTCACCCTTTATTAAGGCTTTCACTCCAATAACACAGTATCAGACTGAGCCCATTTATAAAGGAGTGAATTACAGCAATTATAGTCTAAGAGCATAATACCCGCAAATAGCTTAATCGAGGGTAGGCCAGAATTTACATAATAACGGCCATGGAATATTTGTGGCGTTTTTTTAACATCAAGCTAAAGCTACTTGGTAAAGTTGATAAACGTTTACTTCGGAAAGTAGGATGGTATGAAATAATTCATCAGTCTAATTAGCGCGTACCATTCACCAGCTTAGCATGAAAATTTCACGATGCTTGAGAAGTGGTAAGCGAGACTCAAAGTGTGTACTTATGACTTAAAATTCTGTTTTTCATAATTAGCTTTTTCTCATTGACATAGTTTATAATTTTTCTGAGATTCAGTATCCCTTGTCACACTGGTTGTTTTGGATAAAATTTTTCACTTCTGGGCGGTAGGATTTTTTCGCTGAACGTCGCTTCCTATAATCCTCCTCAACAGACGTCTTATCTACATTCCCATTATATCTACATCGCTCTTCACTTTACTGCCTAGAATAAGGAATAGAACGTATAGAACGGCAACTCTCCGCTACCCACCAGCGTCTGAGTTAGGTTTACCTCACCCTCCCTCGAACACAATTACCTAAACAAGCATCGTAAGGTGTCAGACGTCACACACACAGAAGCGCGTGGACGATAATGTCAATGTGTAGTGTCTGTGTAAAACGATATTGTTTGTATGAAGTGTCCGGGGTGTGCTTACTGTAAGACCTTCAACGCCGCGCCTACTTATGATACTATCATAATTATCATGATATCATTAATCTCTTTCCAAAATTTATTTTGATATTGCTTAATCATAATGGAAATGGACCCCATAGCGCTCTTAAGGGTCCACGTTAAAGTGATCACAAACTTTTTGTCGGCTTTTACACAATGCAATTACAAAATTTCCGGAAGTCTTGATATTTTAATAAGTTGTAGTCGAAGGTTATAGTCGAAACAATTTAAATACGCATACTACATAATATTTATAACATTTGACGGTAGTATACATAGAAGAACGTCATTCATTATACACAAAGATAAGCAATAGATACTGAAAACCCTTATATGATAAAATTTGTCACGAGTCGAGCAAACTTCGACGCGGATAAGGGAACCACTTCTCTTTCCCGCTCTTCAGGAGGTTACAAGATCTCTCAAAGCTAGTTTGCAACTAATAATTGCACTAGAACGAGATAGTTCGCAACTAGCCGGGGTAAGGGGAAGTGCAGTGTGAGGATGCTCCGGTACTAATTGAGTTTTACCTTCGAAGTTTTTCATTTACGGCTGTAAGTCTTGAAGCTGACAAAAAGGTCTGCAAACCTGTAATTACACTTAAGGTGACGAGAAGAATGTATTGTTTGATAATGATAACAATACAATTTACTTATTAAAATAACGAGGCTCTCTGTTAGTATTACTGTACTTCAGTTATGCCAGAGTGTTGGTAAGCGAATTAACGACTACACATTTATTAAAATAATATTTTATTACGTGGATCATGTTGCCAACAGCGACGACGGAAGAAGGGACTGTCTATCCTGAAAATGCTATTGAAAAATTTTGTACATAGACTCACTTGCTTATTTTTTTATGATTTTGGTTTGTTTTTCTTTTTTTTTTTTTTGTTAATGATTTTTGATCTTGGTGTTCCTTTTTTGTTTTTTTTTTTGTGCTGAATGTAATGTAACTGAATGTCTGTGTCTGTGGTGTCCGGGAGTAATAAATGTTTCTCTCTTTCTTATCCTTATCTGGGTAGACTGAGTTCCTGGTCAATAAGCAATAAAACTATCTTGAGCATTAATACTTAGATGCAAAGGAAATATTTTAACGTTAGAAAATTGCCAGCTCTCTTTCCTTGGCATGCTATCTTGATGAGCGATCTAACCGAGAGGAATTTATTACAGAACTTCATAGCACAAAACAATATTTTAATAAAGTCGAGCGGCTAGAACTTTCCGGAATATTTGCCGGGAATTCTATTAAGCGCCTTCGGGACAATAATGCAGGCTAATCGAGTTTCTCTAAAAGAATTAAGTCTTCGCAAATGTGGCGCAGTTTTTCTGAAAATGGGTTTCTATTGTGCATAGAAATTGCATGATCCTAGCTCGTGGCTTTCTTATGCATTTTGTTTTCTTCCATTCTTCTTGGATTTATTTTTCTCTTAGAACAGGAAAGTGGCGTGAGAAAACGTAATTATTGGGTCCTGCCATTACAGGAGGCAGGCGGGAAACGGGTTATTAAAAGCCGGTTGGCATCACAGCAAATGCAAATTACAATACTAAAGATAAAGAATGAAAAGCGACTGTGACAATAAGCGTAAAGTTGTTAAAATACCTACAATTTAAAATGAATTAAGTATTTTGTTTTTAAACTCATATCAAATTTACAATGTCGGCGTATGTCGAGCCATATGTTGTTTTTTCCAGGTTAGTATTAAAACTTAATAAATAAATGAAAGGGAGCATTTTTATTTGAGCCTTACATTATGTATCCATAGTTGTTTTTATTTTAATTTTATTTATTTATAAATTGTTAAGTTGTAGAATATTTACTAGAATTTAATTAATCGATTCCATTATTTATTGTTATTCAAATTCAAAAATATCTTTATTCAGTAGGTAACATAGTTACACTTTGTATCGTAATTTTTTACATAACGAACGTCTCATCCGCCTAAAACTACTGCTGCTTCTCACAACCTGTGTAGCCGGGGAAAAGAAGCTGCAAGAAAAACCTCGGCACAGGGCCCTAGACGTATTACAAAAACATATATATGAACGTAAACAATACATCACAATTAGGTAAATTATGATGAACTAGGCATACAGAGTGTAGTAGTGTGCGTTTCTCTAAATGTTTTGTAAACGAGTGTGCACTAAAACGTTATATATTATTATCTATATATATGCTCCGGCAGCTGTAGAGTAGCTTCAAAATTTAGATTTGTAATTCACGTACGAAATATGCAGGTTGAAAATAGGCCGTACGATAATAATGTTACACCACATTTAGATTAAATTGTCTTAAGGGGCCTCTTCGTGTAGGCTTCGGCCCTACACAAGCCTTTCAAAAGTCCGGGACTCCATAGGCCCCAGATATGGCAACGACATACAAATAATTTAATTTTATGTATACTTCATCATTATAAATAACATTTTATAAATAAATATTTTTAAGAATGTTTTTACTTTAATTTCAAAGCAGTTACACTTACAAGTAATAATTAATAATGTGTAATTTTAATTGCATTACAAGTAGTAGTTATGATAAAAGCAAAAATGCAGATAATTCATTCGATGATTGAATAACAGATCGGTGGGGTGTGGGTACTTAGTTCATCTTGCGATGTATTGTACCTCTGACTACCCCAATTGAGATACAGTTGTAAGCTTATGTTATGTGATTAACTGCTTAAATGCTGCTTGTAATCTCATAAAGTATTGTAAGTAAAACATATCCAGTACAAGATAATGTAATAATTATTTAAAATTAATTAATTGTGCTGAGCTTTTGGAAAATAAGGCTACGTGGTTACGCAGGTTAATTAAAACCTTTTGTGGGCAAGACACCGTCGTCGCCAATCTGGTGACCCCTCGACTGAACATGTTCTACCTACACCTTTGGGAGTCGGAGTCAATTGCGTCGCAACTGCACGGGATACCAAACAGATCACAGTACCCCGTTAGCCACAACCTTTTGGCCCGGAACGATCTTTTGGTCCCCAAGGAGGGTTTTACTGATTAATTATATATTATTATTAAAACTTTTTTATTTATTTATAACACTTCATAAATTATAGAAAGATTGTTTTACAAACATTGCTAAAACTAAACAGATTTGTTTCGAAGCCTTCTTCTTCGGCATACGCCACGCTTTCTCATTATTACATTTATAATGTAAGCTATAAAAAAATTGTTTTATTTTAATATTAAAATCTACTTACCTACGTGAATTTTCTCCTAGTTAAATCTATGAATTGTGCCTGACAGAGTAGTGGATCATTTTCTAAGTGTGCCGCATTGATAAATATATTATCGAATAGATAACATTACATCGCGCCTGTTTCCCAAAGGGGCAAGTAAAGGTAAGGGGGGAGGTAGGGGTAGGTGAATACTTACGTAATTTACTGGCGACGGAAATGTCGTGAGTAGAACCTTGACAAGATTTCAAAATTCTTTATTGGCATTTTTTTCCTTTGAAAAAAGTGTGCTAAAAAGGATACCATATTCCGTGGTCCATACCAAAAGTGAAGACTGAATTTGTGGCTACTTAGCACATAAATAATTAACGACGTTAGAAGTAAACAGCCTCCCTTGTTTGTACATATCATAAAAGGCGACAAGGCCAGCCTAAGTAAACGATAAAAATAATAATTAAAACCAGAATAAACATACAACGTAACCTTATAGTGAAAATTTCGTAAGCGCCATATTGAAAAACGACATTCGAATGAAACCTCACAATAGACGAGCTAGTTTCTTTTTTTTTCTTTTTTTTTTGGCGTGACTATTGTAGATTTGCCGCAGATGGCATTAACTACTTGGCCGGACAAATGGGGAGCGCTGAAGGCTCTCACCCGGTACAACGTTTACAAGCTAGTTTCTATCATGTTAAAAATGTATTAAAACATATAAAGCGGATTCTTACCGCGTTTAAAGCAGGGATATGAGACTCCCGATATTTCGACACTGTTGCAAGTGCCATGATTAATCGCGTAAACTTAAAACAATGTTTAAAAATGTATGTTCAAATTTTTTACGCGGACTATAATGAAGAAGACGGTGAACGGCAGCATACAGAGGGCGGTCCACGCAGCATATAGCCGTACCGAGTGGAAAACCATAACCTGTGGTCGCGATCCTCAGCAGTGAGGGAACGACGAAGAAGAAGAATAATGATAGACTTTCCAGGCAACGTTCCTTAAAAACAATATAGATGGCGCTGCACAGACCTTCTAATTTAATGGATTACAGACATATGCATTTTTAGATAAAAATGATAAAAAAAAAACATAGATATGTTTTTAGGTATCAATGGCAAAAAAAATGGAGAAATAGTTTTTGGCAAATGCAATTCTAGAGTATCTGCTTACCCCGGTGGGAAATAGGCGTAAGTTTATGTATGTTTGTTGGGTATCAATAATGACCCTTGTTATTACATCCAGGCACAATTACATCTTCCATCCATTATTATTCTGATCAAAATAAAGAGAAACAATATAGGTAGCAACATAATTCTATACATCATCTGACCCAAATATCAAGCAACAATTATTTTTCTGCCATTTATTTTTATTTTTGAATTTTACCCGAGGATTGAGAAAATAGGTAATTTTTCTGTTAAATCTGAATAACGCCTTTTATATTGTTTTTGGGAAAAGTAGCCTAGAAAATCCCTCATAGATTGAAGTTTTTTTTTGGCGTGACTTATTGCAGATTTGCCGCGATGGCATTAACTACTTGGCCTGACAAATGGGGAGCGCTGAAGGCTCTCACTCGGTACAAAGTTTAAGACAACAGGCCTGAGGGTGCCCAGTTGAGCGCGAACCTCGGCTCAAGGCGTCGTCTGAGAGGAAAAAATATTTAAAAGAATTAATTGACCGATGCGTAAAAATTGTTACTGTTGTTGTTGTTGTGTCATAGATTGAAAGAACTCGATGTTTTGTTAAAGAAAATATTTTCATAATGTGCTTTTTCAAAATGGCGCTTACGGAGGTTTTCACTATTAGGCGTCGATAAGGAAGGCAAGCGGAGGTGCCAGGAAAACAACCACGCAACAAGTGGCTCCGAGTAGAGATACAATTAGCGAAATAACTTCCCGCCGGCGTCGGAACTACCTCTAGATTCATCTTTTGTTTTTGTTGAAGACACGAATGTGCTAAGAGAAAAGTTTTGTAGGTACAATCTCTAGTCTTTGTGTAGCTTTGATAATTATCATTTAAACACAAAATCTACATAAACATAAATAAACTTACGTCTCTAATGGGTTTGTCACAGCCAACAGTAATAGAATAGAAATAATTTGAGGAGCTCGGTGGCGCAGCGGCAACGCGCTCGGTCTACGATTGTTGAAGTTAAGCAACTCTCGCAAAGGCCGGTCATAGGATGAGTGACCACAAAAAAAGTTTTCATCTCGAGCTCCTCCGCGCTTCGGAAGGCACGTTAAGCCATTGGTCCCGGCTGCATTAAATTAGCAGTCGTTAATAACCACCAATCCGCACTGGGCCCGCGTGGTGGTTTAAGGCCCGATCTTCCTATCCATCCATAGGGAAGGCCCGTGCCCCAGCAGTGGGGACGTTAATGGGCTGATGATGATGATGATGATGAGAAATAATTTAATATAAAAGGGCGCCACACACAAAAAAAGACAATAACATCTTATCAAATTTCCACTAAACAATTACAAAAAAAAAAAAAACGCGAGACGGATGTTTGTCGAAATGATCATAAGGTGGTGGGGGTCGTCCTGAGATAAAGGGCGTGTGGTCTTTAGGGCTCTATATTACTAGAACGCCATGGTAGTACCACTATGGCCCATGGTGTCTTAGTGAAATAGGGCATTTAGGACGAGGTATTGCTGTAACAGAAGCGATAAACAAAAATAATAAAGTAAATAAAAATTGTTTTAACCTAAAAAGCTCATCAAAATTCAGACTGATATAGAATATAATAGTGTACGAACACTAAGTCGGTAAGTAAAGAGAGTGTATCAAAATGTGCTTGTGAAGTATAATGCAAATCCCGTGTATATTTTACCGTATAAGTAGCTTCGGAGTTGGTGATGAAAAATTCATAAAGTACACAATTCCGCCATCCCGTGCACGGCACTACAACTTTGTACGTCGAAGTTTCATGAATTGCTCTCTATTGTGCTCCTACGTGCCGTTATTTATTTATTTATACATAGTTCCATGCACGGTTAGAGAAAAAAATAGCAGAAAGAAAATAAAGGTCGGCTCTACGGTTTTTTCTATGTTAGACGCGGGTGTGACCGCAATCTAAATCACCTAACCAGAAGTAATGATGCCGCCTTAGGTAGAACACGATTAACTAGTATCCACATAAACGGCACTTAAACTGCTGGGCACAGGCCTCCCCTCAATCAACCGAAGGGGGTATGGAGCATACTCCACCACGCTGCTCCAATGCGGGTTGGTGGAGGTGTTTTTACGGCTAGTAGCCGGAACCAACGGCTTAACGACCTCCGAAGCACGGAATCATCTTACTTTTTCAGACAATCAGGTGATTCAAGCCTGAAAAGTCCTTACCAAACAAAGGACAGTCTCATTAAGTGATTTCGACAATGTCCCCATCGGGAATCGAACCCGGACCTCCAGATCGTGAGCCTAATGCTCTAACCAATAGACCACGGAGGCTGTGAACTAGTATGTAAATAAATATATTTCTCTAATTAGTCCATCACTGATAGCATTAATTTATTTGGATATTTCTATTATAAAAGTACTGACACATTTGGCTCGACCATTATAGACGGCAATATGGTTCACCACCTAACACGTTGGTCTAACACAGGCTCGGTGAGGTGTGAGTAATTCATTTCGCAATGGATGTATCTCTGACTACCCTAATTGGGATACAGTCGTGAGCTTATATTATGCTATGTTGATAACTGTATTGATAAAGAAAAACAAGATAAAAAAAGGAGACAGAGCTTATTTCCTCGAAAAGAACGTAATCAAGCAGGGCAAAGGCAATTCCTCTTCATTAGACAAAGTTTCAAAAATAAAATCTCTTTTCATTTCATTTTTTTTATAAAGTAAAGTAAAAAAGTCTTAAAATTACAAATTAATTACATTACAATATTATCTGATAACAATCAAACAGTTTAACACAGTTTAATCTGTGTCAGCTGTCACTAAAGCAAGTAATTCCATTGCCATTTCCGTGTTACCTAAGAGCTTCCTCCTTCAGCGAACTTTAAGAAAATTCCAGTAAGTAAGTAAATAAATAATTTACCTATCGGTTCGGTTAGCATACCGCGTAAAAAGCCAGAAATTATCCGCCACTGGGACCATCACACAAATTGCTCTGTTGCATTTTTCATGAGCAAGAGTATCCGTACTATGAATCGTTGATTTAATTATTGAGATAGCTTCGTTCTCGTGTTTGAATAATGGTTATAGATCTTCCCTTTTTTATTTTACCAAGGAAATTGTGGCGCCAGCGAATCATGGGGGAAAATTAATGAGTTGACACTTGTAATTGGATTGATAAACATTGATTGTAATAAAATTACGACTTGGGTATACATTTTCCTTGCGCTGGATTCGAAAAGAATATAATTAAATATATAACTCGCTCACCTGTTAATCTTTCCGAATATTTCGTAGAACTTAATGGTTCGTCATAAATTAATCTGGCCAATGAGCTAATTGACTGCCACCGTACTGTGAATCGTTAATTCATAATCGATCTTAGGACTACGTAGTTTTTTTAAGTTGGTACTTAGTGACGTCACGAAACACAAATATTATTATAATTTTAGTCGTTAACCAAAAACGCAAATTGGAATTTTAAACACAAAAGCCTAATAGTAATTACCATTTTGTCAGACAATTTAGGCAGTTGCGGAGCGTGGAACGGATGTAATCAGCGACTGTCTAAAATTGTTTATAACGTTCAGAAAATCTCTCGCGATTTCCGGTTTTCTCGAGATTTTCCAACCATACTAACAGTCAGAAACAATAACTTTATCGTCCTAACTACAGACCCGTTTATAATTAACCAAACTTAAATTGACTCCGAAGTTTCTGACGTTTTAAATTGAGAATCACACTTTATATAACTTATTTAACATAACAGAAACATAAGGTCACGACTTGTGTTAGTCAGAGGTGCATATACACAAGATGAACTAAGTACCAACCCACACCTCACCGAGATTTTGTTTAATCAACGTGATAGGTGGTGAGCTATATAGCCATATATAATGGTCCAGCCAATTGTTTTAGTGCAAAACTGCTAGCCTATTTGTGCAAGTTCGGTACCGTGGTAATTAATTTCAATAATTATTAATTTAGAAAAAAAACCGACAAATGATGACCTTATTTCTTGTCTTCAATTCCACAATCATGGCCTTTTCAGAAGATGTCTCCGAAGAACCAAGAAACGCTTTTATCTTTGTAGATACGAAAGCAGGTAGAATAAGTAACTTTATAGCCCTACAGGCTATGGTTTGTTAGGGTAATACTGACAAACGATGCCCTTGAGGAGAATAATTACCTTAACGAACGCTGTAGCGGTTGCTTTACACCTCCAGGAATAAAGTTTACAACCACGTAGTTACACCTGTTGTTTTATTCAGTATACAGCTTTAATACTCTTTATACAAACGCTTATTCTTATTACAGAACGAACATAATACGAGAAAGAAATATTATTAACGCGTGATGGTTTTCGGAGAAATTGGATTGAATTCGCGCAAGACTCGTGGGGAAAAGCCATTGCCTATTGTGGCATCAAGTAAGGTAATAATAATAAATAATATTGCCGGTAAATAATGCAAGGTGAATCACAAATGATTTTTCAGAAAAAAGTCCTTTGACGATATCGGAATTCTAGCAAACTCAATTTTCGGAATAAAATACATTACGACATGAATGCATACATTCATATTAGGTAGCAGGGGACACACACCGTGTAATTCCAACAGCGATCCTGACGCACTTTTAAAACATAAAATTTTGTAATAAGTAAATAAGCATAAGCATTAAGTACAAGTAATGCTATTCGTTCCGAAAGAATACCATTAAAACATAATATTTTGATCAAAAACTTTAAATCCTGCAAAAAAAGTGTAAATCCAATTAAAAGATTTCGTAAAAACGCGAATCAAGATTTTGGATATGTTATTATTTCGGGGTTGAAAATTAAGTAATACTTATTAAAAGTTTTTTCCTAACAATGTTCCATGGCACACAGTCGGTAACTCCTTGTTCAAGAAATTTTGAATAATAATTCGTAAGCTTATAATTAATTCATCATTCACCTGCCCGAATAAATTTGTAATTTTGCTGAATTTCGTGTTGGTTTATTAATAAGTAGTAAATAAGTAGGTACTTAGATTCATGTTTATAATTTCAATTCAAGTTAATAAAATGCACTATATTCATGATTAAATATTTCTGTTTGTAAATTATCTATTAGTACAGGTATCTTTTTAATACATTTGTAATGCATTACATTTCTCATGATTCAAGAATAATAATATATCATAAAAATTAACTAAACGCTTATCATAATAGTCAGAAGCCGTATTTATAAATCTTATGGTAAACATTCTGGAAATAATTATTACTTTCTCTCCGCTGAATCAGTTTTGTTCTTTTATTTATTTTCATTTATAAATAAATTATAATATATTTAACATATAACTAAGGACGATTGGTCACAATATATGGTGTACTTATATATAATGTTGGATAAGTTACGATACAGTTACATATATCATACCGGTATAAAATTACGGTACCGATTTTACGGACCATAAGGAAATCAATGTTGTAATTTCATATCGGTATGATAATGGTTGCGTTTCCTTATAGCTCAACCCTGTGGATCTAAAAATCCCACATTTAATTTTCAATTTCGATTTAATATTTTTTGTGCATTAAAAGTAAGTGCGCAATATCAACAAAATTAAATGTTAATGACAAGTAACAATATTGCATTTTTAGATGAATTGATTCAATGTGGCCTTTTTAACCCATGGTTACAGTGACCGGTATATTGCCATAGAGGCAGCCAATCAGCTCGCGACACCAAACACTTCAGGACCCCGATACCGACCCCGCCGGCGTGGTCGACGATTTCCCTCATTCAGCGCTTATCGCTATCGACCCACTAGGGTCGATTAATTCTTTCAAATATTTTTCCTCCCAGACGACGCCCTGAGCCGAGGTTCGCGCCCAACTGGGCACCCTCAGGCCTGTTGTCTTAAACGTTGTACCGGGTGAGAGCCTTCAGCGCTCCCCATTTGTCCGGCCAAGTAGTTAATGCCATCTGCGGCAAATCTACAACAAGTCACGTCAAAAAAAAAAAAGTGACCGGTATAATATGGCAGGTGATTCAGGATTCCCAGCTGTTTCCCACAATTTCTAACAATGGGGAACAAAAACGGCATGACAAAATGTTCGGATCAGAATCCAATCTGTTAGGAGCACACTTTAACTGTTTACTCCACCGGTTTACTCCTACAATATAAAGGAGTCATCAGAGATTTTCCCGTATTTCGAATGCAATCTTACTGTCACGAGAGCCTATTTGTTTGGCATACAATTCTACGAGAATGAACAAATTTGTTTGGATTTTATGTGTATACGTTAAAGGAAATTCTTTGGTAAAATAATTTCTATTGAAGAGTTTATAGAATATTACATAAACAGCCTATATACGTCCCACTGCTGGGCACAGGCCTCCCCTCAATCAACCGGAGGGGATATGGAGCATACTCCACCACGCTGCTCCACTGCGGGTTGGTGAAGGTGTTTTTGCGGCTAATATCCGGGACCAACAGCTTAACGTGCCCTCCGAAGCACGGAATCATCTTACTTTTTCTGTCAATCAGGTGATTCAAGCCTGAAAAGTCCTTAACAAACAAAGGACAGTCTCACAAAGTGATTTCAACCATGTCCCCATCGGGAATCGGACCCGGACCTCCAGATCGTGAGCCTGACGCTCTAACCACTAGACCACGGAGGCTGTTAGAATAATAATAGGCCGGTAGAATATTACTTTATAGTAATAAACAAACTTTAAAACTTTTAATATCAATTCAAAATAAAACGCACACTTTATAATACAGATAACACGTAATTAACTACCTCATACGCGAAACCCTAAAGTATTGTGGCAAATGCGGTGCAATCAAGAACTTTAGATGAAATGCAATATATTTAGCAATCGGAACTTCTAATTAGGTATGTTGGTAATCTTTCGCTTACAAGTTGCTTTAGCCACAAGTGCGGTTGCAATAAAATATTGCTTAATTAAGTTTAATTGCAGTTATTTTATTTTGTACTTAAGTAACTCATTTAAATGTGTAAGAAGGATTCTTCTCCGTCAAATAATTTTAGGTACACTCTGAGGGCTTTCACTATAGCGTTTATGTTTATTCTTCTTTTTCTTTTGTATGGGTTTATAAAGTCGATGAGAGACCTCACCATACAGATAGACGGCTATGGCCCCATAGCCAAGCGGCAAACGATTACGAAAAACAATTGGACATTGATAACAATATATGGGTTTGGCATGTCAGCACTCTAGCCATAGAGGCAGCCAATCAGCTCGCGACACTAAACACTTCAGGACCCTGAAGTTCGAATCCAGTACAGACCTCAACCAATAATTATCGAATTTGTTTTCGAATTCATGTTTGGATCATGAATGATTATCAGTTGCTCAGCGGTGAAGAAAACCACGTAAGGAAACCCACATTTCTGATAATTGCATTTTCGGAGGTATGTGACCTAACCTGCATAGGTTTTCTCTTCGCGCTGATTGTACGCTTCTGTAAAAACCGGACCTGTCAAATCTTCAGGTTAGGTAATCGGTCCCTGTGACGAACGGGATAATGCTAGGGAGATGATGATACTAATGTATGGCGTTGACATAAAGTGATATGACCACTGTCGCTTTTCGAAATCGTTTGCAGTTGCAAACCCCCCTGGTGTCAGGGTATCATTAAGTCTCCACATATGCCTGTGACATGGCTTGTATAACGACTACTTTCTTACTACAAGCAAAACAAGCATTTTATTCATTGGGTAATGTTTGCTATTACAGCGGAAATATGTTTATAATTTTAACTACTTCACAACCCACAACAGCCTCGGTGGTCTAGTGGTTAGAGCGTTGAGCTCGCGATCTGGAGGTGCGGCTTCGATTCCCGATTGGAACATGGAACATTTTATTTGTAAGGATATTGCAGACTTGAATCAGCTGGTTGTCCGAAAAAGTAAGCTGATTTCGTGCTTCGGAGGGCACGTTAAACTGTTGACCGACTATTAGCCGTAAAACATCCTTCCCATCCCAGCTCCACCAACCCGTAGTGGAGCAGCGTGGTGGAATATGCTTCATACTACCTCAGGTTAATTGAGGGGAGGCCTGCGCCCAGCAGTGGCACGTATAGAGACTGTTTATGTTATGTGTTAGTCTCCTTAGCTAAGTATCAGGCAAGATAAATGAAGATGTAGGGGTTCAGATAAGTATGAGTAAATAGAAGTAAGTTTAAACTCACCGAACTAAAATTACATTACGGCAGCATTACCTGGAAGCAAACAACAACATCGTTTAGCGGTAGTCGATAATATTACTTACTTACCTCGTTCCCAACCAGACGGTGAACTTTGTAAATCACTGTAAGTGAACGTAATAGTAATTACAGTATGTTAGTGTACTTAAGCGATGTGTAAGTAACTAAGTACGCTAACATAGAAAGCTGAAAGAAAAAAAAACATTTATATGATAGATATAACAATATAAACTAAGAAAAATAAGATTAAAAGAATAAAAATATTTGTTTGACTGAAGTTAATAACATTATAATAATTATGTACCTAGAGTTACCTAAAAAGGAAAGCATTTCCGAGTTTTTGTCCGACGAAACACGAGTTTAATCTAATTTGAATTTGGAACATTATGAATATAAAAAATTAAAAACTTTGTAGGTACAATAATACTTACTGTAAAATGACTTTTATTATTTCTTGTTAATATTACCCAGATAATTCTTACTAAACATTTTTTTTAATGATAACTATACGTATTGATGGAACTTCTTTCTCAAGGAATCAAATAATTAATTATGATGTGAGCGCGGTAAAGCACAGAACAATTTCTAAGTTCTAGTTTCACATACAGTCCATAAACTACTCAAGTTGCTTTAGCCCTTCAATAATATTAATCAAAATAGCGTTTCCTTCCAAACTGACTAAATATTGAATAACGCTTGATACAAAACTAGCAATAAAACGGCAATTCGGAAAGTAACTCAGTAAGGAATCCGGTAACAGGAACATGGTGAATGATAGAAAGAGAGTATAGTGTAATACTGGTACGGTAGTAAAACCTACGTAACATATAAATTATACAAAGTGACCGTAGGCCAGAAGGCTAGCGGAAACGTTTTAGTGAGCGCGCCCTTCCATAAAGACTGCACTTGGAAGTGGAAAGTGGAAACGCACCGAGACCACAGCGGCACAGTAAATATATAAGCTTACTAGCTGTTACCCAGGTTTCGTACAAATTTCATGCAAACTTTGCCGCCCTTTTTTACCCTCTTATGGGTTGAATCTGGCAAAATCGTGTCTTAGTGAGCACCTACGCTTTAAAAGGTACCACCATGCAAAATTTGAGTCTCCTAGGTCTTGTAGATTCTGAGATTTCGTGATGAGTGAGTCAGTCAGTTAATAACATCTCGATTATTTTTATTTTTTATTTTATTTTATTTGGGTAGCTTACAGCCTTTTTTACAAAATGAATGAAAAAAAAATGCCAATGAAAAGTTACCACAAGTGAACATAAAACGTTTTAAAAGTCCATACAGACTCAGATACAGCCAGAAATTAAATTCGGTTCCTTGGTCAGCAAGGTTTTTACACTTTGAACGCTACTGGAAAATAGGTCAAAGCGAGTATCAGTATTAAGCTTATTAACTGATCTTAATGTTCTAGTTAAGAAGCTATTGATTCTATAATTAGTGCGACATTACAGATTATATAATTATTATGCGTATGTGACGAAATTCTATACGGTTAATGGCAAAAAACAAAGGCTCCGTTTCTTCCCCTTATACTACTACGGTGCTTGGTAGTACTATGGAAAGAAAATTCTACCCGTGGTACTACTAACATTTAGTAGAATATATTCTCCCAGTAGTACAGTCACGAGCATTAATATGTATACACTTTGGTACCACGTCACATTAACTTTTTTGACAAATGGAACTGTAAGTCTCACTAAATGTCAAAAATATTAGTGCGACAGAGTCCTAAAGTGGGTACATTATACATATTGCTCATGACTGTACCACGGGCGAAAAACGAAAAGCTCACCCCATTTTACATGTGACTTAGTAATTTTATATAAAAAATGAAGGTATGTAGGATTCGTGCGTTATTTCACTCGTTGGAGCCTTTCACTCTTAATTTTGTATTTATAACTCACGTTTGAGGAAACTCGTGACTTGATGGATGGAGGACTTACTGCTACATTCCATAACACGTAACATTGCAAGTTTTGTGAGGGAAATTTCTTACAGTCCTATACACCTGTGCCTACCCCTTTGGGGATACAAGCGAGATGCTAATTAAGTTCCTGGGAATTTCAATTCAAATCCTTAGTGCCTACAAATTACCATCAACATTATGATTATTTTTTACTCCAGTGGATAATTAATGGCAAGTGAATTGTGTACAAGAATGTATCAATAGCATAGTATGAGGGACTAGTTACCATAAAAAAAAATACTACGTGTAAAACGGCAACTCTCCACTCCCCACCAACGGTTTACCTCACCTCTCCTCGGTCTTACTTTAGTCTTCAAGTATGGGCATCAAATGTCACACACACAGATGCGCGTATACGATAACGTCAATGTGCAGTGTCTGTGTAAAACGAGATGTTTTGTATGAAGTATCCAGGGTGTGGTAATACGTTGCGTAGGTGTGGTAGGTGCAGGTCGTGTCGTATCAGGAGGTGAAGGATTTGGCGGCAAGAAGAGAGGAATGGCAATTACTCCACCGACAAGAGCGCAGCTCTTAAATAAAGAGAGAGAGAGAGAGAGAGAGGTATGATATTAGGTAGTAGGAATGTTAGTGAATAAGCTGCATAATATTTCATCACCTTTAGTTTGTACATACGAACGCATTTTCTGATTAATACTGTTATTGTGCACTAGTATTAACAACTCATATTTTACTAATTCATATTTAAAGGTACCTTCGGCGTACAATAAGAAAACCGCCCCAGAGATTAATCAATCCATCGACAAAATATCAGGCTGACTAGTAAAAAAGTAAAACCAAATATTGCCTAATGGAAATAAAATTCAGACTGCCTGATACAACCACTAAAGGTACAAAGGCTTCTGTTAAACCCGACTGTAGAGTAGCTACTAAAGAAAATAGCGCTATACACAAGAACATTCGGTCTCATTGTGCTAAAACACAGGACATAAAAAACAGAACATACGTAAGTAGTTCCGACCCAGTTTTTACGCCGAGAACCACGCTGGTCGACGGATACATTTATCTAAATGCCCGCACGATTTTGTGACGAAGTATACGAGACCTGCTCTACTATAAAGAAAGATAGAAAAGGTAAATAATAGACCGTTTCTCAATACACGCGACAAGAACAAACTTGAACCTGATTAGTTCATCTGTCACTCTGTCTGAAAGATTATTGTCTCAATATGTCAAGATTGACAGCCACTCGGCATAAAACTGTACAAGTGTAGAAAGATTTTTCGTGTATCATACATTATCAATTTTAGTTTAACGGCGACTGTATACAAAATACAAAAGAAATCTATGACTTGGGAAATTGATTGAACTACAATAAACAGATTGTCCATTGATAATATAACAAGGAATACTCAAATGTGACAGCTATTTCAGGGTTAGCCGCACTGACGTCATCTCACCATCCGTTGCCATTTTGTAAAAATAAATCACCCACGAGTAATGTTTTGTTTTATTATACCATGGTCTAAATATCGCAATGTAGTTGTACTTGGATAAATACGTAAATAAAGATTTACTTATAAAACTTCAGTGAAAAGCAAATCCTGCCTGAATTGTGGGACATAGGTACGTGCTCACTACCTAAAACAAGTACAATGGGGAATACGAGCAAGAGGCGAAAGAGACGGTAACAAAGTGGTCAGCACGAGCTCTCCGCCAGATAGCTGCGGTATAATGTGTCCGGTGGTTGGCGAATTCTGTCGCAATCCAACAATGTCTTGTTCCAGCACGGATAAAATCTATTTCGATTTTATTTGCTTTTCCATTTGTCTATACCACGACTTTGTACTTTAATAGAGTATTGTTTTCTTGTAAGTATTCTGTTCCTTAACAACTAAGTATTAATTTAGGTAGCGTATATATAAGTTTTCACGTCTGAACTCCCTTGTATACGAGTTAATATGAAATGAAAGAATGTAATAATTGAATTTTATTCACATCTTGAAGCACAGCTGAAGATTTTTTTTAAACTGGAATAGTTTTGGAAGTCAATAGACGAAAATTTAAAGTTTAAAAAAGAGACATTTCAATCGCGATCCTAGAACTCAACATAACCCCTCAAGGGCCTCAAATTACAGAATACATCTCACAACACTTTTGCGCAAATTTAATTTTCACAGAATATCATTAAGAATGCTGACAAGACCACAGAGCGACGGACGTAGACGAGAGGACACTCGTAACGAGGAAGTGAAAGGTTATTTCTCCAAAAAAATGTGCACGATTTAACGAAGCCAAGATAAATCCTCGAAATTGCTTGCCGTTACACTTAAATAACTGGCTGGAAAACTCACGAAAACCCAAGTGAAATGGAGACGAATATAGCTTTTGTTTCTGATGATTAAATGCAAATAACGGGGGAGAAAAACTCTTAAGAAATAATGAGCGCAGGTGTAGGTATTGTTTCATGGCATTTTGTGTCTGTGACGTAAATATAGAGACGGGAGTTGACGGGAGATATTTTTTTTCATTGCGATATTTTTGTGCGATAAATTTTCTTACTGCTAGACTTATGCCCAGCTGTGCTTGGTAGATTGACTCGTGCACAGCTGGGTACAGGTGAAGGGGGTATGGAGCACACTCCACCACGCTGCTCCACTGCGAGTTGGTGGAGCTGTTTTACGGCTAATAGCTGTAACCAACGGCTTAACGTGTCTCCCGAAGCACATATAGATTGATGGTCAGATATACCTCTACATGTATTTATAACATAAATTCAAACGCAGGTGAAGTCCAAGTTTTTTGATTCATCTTATCCATCTAGAGAGTTGGCGGTAAAGTTGGCATAAATATACGAATCAGTACTCCATTTACACATAGCTCAAAATTATAGGAGACGCGGAAGAGCTAATTATGTTATTTTAAAAGTCTGCTCTCAAAGAATATACAAGAATTATAAAGTCTTAGTTTAATTTCGCCGAAGAAGTGCTCTAGCCGTCTTTCGCAACTTTATGAAATTTCACACTTATCCCCGGAACGAGAAAAAAGATCAAAGAAGCAATTATTGTGCTGACGAACTTTAATTACGACCTCAAAGCCTCAATTTTGAAGGGTTTCAACATTAAAAAAATCCGCCAATGCCGTTGTGTAATTGCATTACTATAAGAGTCTCAAGACAAAAGATTTCCAATTTATTTTTGCCTAAAGAATTTGTGTTAACAAAACAAAAGTACTCCCCGTTAAGATAATGGAGGCTTTGAAGCTTTTGTAAACTTTCATTACACAACCAAAGGTTTCTTCACAATTTTAAACCACAAGGATTGAATTAAATTCTGACAGAAACGCACGTAACAAGATACTTCTTGCGAGATCTCGAGTAATTTTTCGGGATCCATCCCGAAGCATAATAATGACGAGATTGACGGAATTAGGCGAATCTCCTTGAGTTACACCTTTTGTTTTGATTATGCAGATTCTCAAAGAAAAGTTAATTATTTAGTTAGTAACATTGAAGAATAAAGGTTTTTGATTTGTTTTAAAAAATATTTATTTTTAATTAATCTCACTATCACAAACTAACCGTTTTCATCGTTTTTAGCCATCCTTACGTTACATTTTTTTATGAACTAGACGAGATCCTGAAAATTTCGGGATCTCGCGAGATTGATATTTCCAATCCCACGGGATCTCGAATTTGCGATCTCGAGTCGGGATTGCACTCCCTAGTAGCTATACTGCCCAGTCATTCTGAGTGTCTAAAACAATGTCCGTGATATATTAACCTGGCCTGACAATGCTACTGTGATGGAACTATCTACAGATTCGACCTTATACAGTTCAACAAACGTCAACGGCAAAAGACAGGGCATACATAGTTTATGCTCATAAATTCCGAGGAATGCTCCGAATGCTCCCGCTATTGTACCGGGGAGCAATCATGCAAGATTAATAGTGCAAAACGTGCAATGTGCATTGTGTAGTGTAAATCACAGCAACCTAACACTGACGAATAGCGCCCTGTTCAACGCATGTGTCAAACACCGACAATCTGCCTATACAGTCACAAGAATATAAAAGAATTACGAATATGAAGAACGAAATAATAACGTAGATGCATTCCTTACTTAAATAGGTAATGTTGAATTTGAATTTCGTACATAACTTATGCAATTGAGTTACCGAATCCTAACAAAACTAGGGATCACCAAGTGATTTTTGTGATAATTCCCGGGGTTTGAAATCATGACCTCCGGATCGTATGCCTACGATTTACCACTGGATCACATAGGACGTTAAAGGTCGACTTGCCTACCGTCTATAACCGTACGTTTCATTATAACTAACTAACTTAATAGTTAGTTATATAATAAACCATCTCACATTAACTTTTTTGACAAATTAAACCGTAAGTCTCATTAAATGTCAAATATGATAGTGCGACAAGGTTCTGAAGTGGGTGCATGATATTGCTCATGACTGTAAAGGACGTATACCACTACAGTGCTATTTTTTTTTATTTATAACTTGCATTTAAAACAAAAGAAACTAGCGTGATTGAACAAATTGTAATAAAAAAAAACTCTCTTATCTAAAAAATGCAGCCTTAAAGTAGGTACAATTTGTTTGAAAAAATTCTTCAAACCCTGTAATGTTAAGCCATTTTATGGCCCATTAACACGACAACTCGACCCAGTAATGTTGATAAAACTTGAAACTTTGAGCATAAACGAGACTTTCACAATTTCTTTAACCTTATAGGCTACACGTGCAAATTTGAAAGAATTACCTATTGTATTTTGTCACAAATAATAAATCAATTTTGCAATTATTTTATGTTTTTTTTTATCTAAGAATGACCTTGTGGATCTGTAACTGTCCGATTGATAGAGGCACAAATCATAAAATACTATAGGTACCCAGTTATAACAACACATTAAACCCAACAACTTGAATGTTGCCCCAATATTCGGGCATATGAAATCAGTTAACGGTAGTCAGAAGCAATATTCTAAATTATCCAAAGTTTTCACATCGCAGGCAATCAATCGCAACAAATTTCACGCATACCACGCGTCTCAGGCGATCTCTGAATGCGTGCACAACGATGCCGATAACACAATCCATTTCAATCTTCGCCTATTTCGTCAGTCCAAAGCCGTTTTATTCAACAATACAACGTTCATGAATTCTTTTTATTGGAACGTGCTCATAAAATTGCGTGTCAAATGATCCAAAGAATCCGAAGGGTCCAAGTTTTGCGCCAGTAGGAATCAAGACCGTACTTATCCGATCTAACGTTTCCAATGGATTTTATTCGAATTCCCTTTCAGGAGGTATTGTATACGGTATTCGTCGCAAGGTATGCCTATGGTATTTCTTAAGTCATGTGGACCCGTAACACAAAAGGCAGGGTTTTCTGTCGTTTAAAAGCGGGAATATTCACCTTCTTTACCTTTAAAATATTATAAGCAACCTTTATAAACATAGGTGAAATTAAAAAAAATGCTTTCAGAATAAGTATCAAATTCTCCTTTCGTCTTGTAGTTTGCATTGTTGTGTTGTCGCAAGGTATTATATTAATGTTCTACTTTATACAATTAATATTATATACAGGATGTTAGTGACATCGTACCGAACACTAAAGGGTATGATTCAGCCTGTAGTACATGAACCTTTCTGGGAATTTTGTATTCCTATTCTAAGTACTATATTTCTTTATACAAAACAAATAAAACATAGTAACTAATAAAAGTCCTAAACTCGTTCTGCAGTCGAAAGTTCATTATCTTTCAATTCACATTTTAATTAACATTAGTACTACCCCAAAATCATTGTAGGTTAGCCTCATTTACTACTTGGCAGTATAATATAAGGATCCAAACATCCTGTACAAAGGAAAAGAAAGTCGTTTAATTTTCCGCCAAAACAGACTAAATGACCTGGCGAATCTTTATTACTTTGGCCACAGACTCTCTAACTTACAGACCTCTTCATAATAAAACTTTGCAGCAAATAAGATTCAAACTGTACTATTATCATCATCTTATCGTTATCGCGTTATCACAGGGTTCACTTACATAACCTGAATATTTGACAGGTCCGGTTTTTTACAAAAGCGTCTACCTGTCTAACCTTCCAACCCGCGAACGGAAAACCAGTCCAACACAGGTTAGATCAAATACCTTCGAAACGCGTTTCTCGAGTATGTAAGTTTCCTCACGATGTTTTCCTTCACCGCTGAGCACGCGATATAAGTAGGTACATATATATATTATAGTCGTTACATGAGCCGTGTCAGGGGCCTTTGGCTGCTCAATAATAACCCTGACACCGAGGTTGATGCGGTTGGTATTCCACATCACAACCTACACGATAAGAAGTAGAAGATGAACAAGAGCCCATCGCTTTCAGATAACGGGGATTCGCCTCTAAGATTTAGTAAAACTTAGGTTGTTGTTTACAAAACAGAGTGATTCCTCAATTTTGTATTACTTAGTAACATAACTGTTAAATTAATGATAAGGATTGCTTTTTTATCAATGGAAAGCATATAACACATAGTAAGTATACTCCATTGCGTTTTACTATTAAGTATTATTCCGATTTATTTTTAATATAATTGGCGTGCACACACTGGCCACTCCTCCGTGCCATGCATATGCTTAATGCACTCCTTGCATCAGCACCAGAGTGTGATCTGTTTGTGAGTGAGTGGACGTATGTGTGTCGCGAGTGTCTGAGGTTCTGCGAGATGATGAATGATGTGTGAAAATTATATATAAAATTATATATATGTTTTTATATTGTTTACACATAAGTATAATGTTTAATTATATGCGCTTCTGCACTGTAAAGTCGTGAAATGTAAATAAATAAATAATACTACACACGTCCTTTGTAAATGAGAAGTGTTCAATTTTGTTTGACGGTTTGTCTGTGTATATCGCTTTAATAAGACTGACGAGATTTCCTTGTGATTTTATTGCCACTCCTGAGGGAGAATCGCTCGTTTAGACGTAACGACCTCCGATTTACAGATTTCTTCATGGCGTGTCCTAATTCTCTTTGAGTTTTTATGTCTCTTCTTTCGTAACGATTTATAGTTTACGGCTGTACAGTGGGTATAGTAATCGGCCATTCAAGGTTTTATGACGGTTATATTTTACGTTGGGTGACACCTATTGATCATGCACCTGGCCTGCCTACTTCCCTGGTCGTTTTGGTCACGATTTATTATCAAATTGTTAAAATTGGCCTTATATAACACACTCATATATTTATACCTTTTAAGCTATCACGTGCTTTTTTAATAGTTTATTGTACACAAAACAGTATATATAACAATTAGACTAACATAAGACAGACAAACGGTTCAGCTTATTTCTAGTAGAAATCTCATCGAGCTGACCGGGAAAGAGATGAGATGACAGAACTTAAAAACTAAGAGAGGGCAGATAGGCGTGTATATCACTAACAAATAGAAATAACACATACAATATATTAAACAATACTTACATACATACACGTTTACTTACATAAGTATATGTCTATAAACGTAAATATACATATAGATAAATAAATAATCAATATATTATATGAATAAATATATTTGTGCTTCGAAAGGTCCCGGTTACTACTTACTGATATGTGACTAAGTAGTCATTACACGAGCCATGTCGAGGCCATTGGCGGCACAACAATAACTCTGGCACCATGGTTGATAAGGTTGACAGAAGACTACTCGTACCTGGTTATTCTTTCATTCATTTAAAAAAGGTGATGGCGTGCTGTCAAAGTAAAATTGTTTTCGATTCGCCGTTTCAACGTTTACAAATAACTACACAATACAATACAAATATACTTTATTGCACCGAAATAAAAATAAATTATTACAAAAGACACATCTGCACCTACACCTGTTGTAGAAGGAATTGAAACAATTGATTCGGAAGAATAAATCAATAACAGCGGATTTTTCTTTTACTCTGACAGTATTTTCTTTTTTTTTTACAACAATGACCATATTAAGTTAACGGAGGAAGCAAATACATTAAAAAAGTAGGTCGAATTTTCTGACGACGCAGACGTTCACTATTCAATGCTTTTGATACGGCGAACGAAACATGCGGGCATTGTATCAACAAAAACCCCTTTTAGCGACGCGGTTGAAAGGTCAAACAAAAACTCTTGCAATTACTTTTCCATCATATTATTAAAATTCAAATTGAACGTATGAAAATGTTTATTATTTCATTAAATATAAGATACAAGCAGTTTCAATTACAATTACACACACTGCACACTTAAAGCAGTAGAGTGTTAAAAATACTAAACTAAGTGATCCAATAATAAATAAATAAATAAATAAAAATTTCTTGCATTGTATGGAGTTCCATATTGCTTGAATGATTTTGGTCATGAGTATCTATACCCATCTATATAATATTATCTAGAAAGTTTTATGTCGATGTTAATCCTTTGTGAAAAAAAAGAAGATAAACGATAATGAGTGAATGTTTTGGAGGGCAGGAGAGAAAAGATTATGTACCCATTTACTGAGACAAGAAAAAAATATTCAAAACATGATAGAAATAACGTAAGAAGGAAGACTAAGAGGAGTTTAAATGAAATAAACTACGAATAAATAAATTAAAGAGATTAAAGAGTGGACTTATAGAAAGTTGGAGAATGCTACACCGACAAAAACGAGTCTCAGCTTTTCTAAAAAATAGTAAAAAAAAGTTAACATTCAAACCGCAGCAGCAATCAACGTAATTCAACAAGTTCTAAAAACGAGAAACTGTTTTGAAGCGACTAGTAATTTAAATAGAGAAAAAAAAACAAATCCAAGATTGTGCAAAGCCACGTTTATTTGGAAAGTTATTAACTCCAGTCGTAAACAGTCGCTCACTCTGTGAACATTCACAACTTTTATTTTTACCTTATAAAGGTTGAAAAGAAATCCAACTTTATTCTTAGTAATCTGCAGTAAACTCCCTTGCCTTAGTAGTTTTTCTTTGTATGGACAATTTAAGATATACAATTTTCCTACCCAGTCCCGAGGGCACAAAGCGTAATGTACCTGGTAATAGAATTAAATGGAAGAGATTACATCTTTCGATTTGAAAAAGGTCCGGCCTAACGGTTTCAAGGTGTTTGACAACAACGGTTTCTTTGGAATAGAATTGTCACAAAGAACATACAGAACTTGGGATACGAACGAAGATTGGTTCAGGGTTAAATACGTACTAAAAATAACATTTTGTGACTTCGGGAGGTGATGAGAGCCATGAATCCCACAAGTAATCAAAAGACAATCAGCCAGCTTTGATATGTCCTAAAGATGGAAATATAAATGAACCGTACGGTAAAAGTTTAACAATCCATTGTCCGAAAGGAAGATATGGTATACTTACTTGTCTATTTATAGTTTTTTTTTTTTCACATAAGCTTGTGGATTTATCTCTTCCGGGGTGGACAAAAGGGTTGAAATGACAAATTATTGGCGCTACACGCCCCGTTTGCCGCCAGCTGCCTCAGCTCCACGTATTTTCCTATATATTGTATTAAATATGATATTTATATAAATTTGATATACATATTTATATAATTACCATATTATAAAGTTTTTTGGAAAATCTAACCACAACAAGATAAAGCCAATAATGAAGAAATTTAGCAACCGATTAAAGGCGAATAACACGACTGATGGAATGCAAAATCTCATTTAGCTTTGTGAATAAAATACATACATAAACTCACGCCTATTTCCCACCGGGGTAAGCAGAGACTATAGAATAAAATAATATTTAATAAACTTTTATACTGTAATGGCATTGTAATTGCTTAGCACAGTCCTCATTAAAATAGTAAAATAAAACGTAGCTGAACTAACGTAGAATGTAACTAACAACAACAAATATATTATTATAATCCTTTACACGACCATAGATAGTCCGCCGTCATATCTTTTTAGTATTATAACTCTGACAAATGCCTCTAAATATTAAACCACAAAGCCGTAGTGGACAAGTGAAAGCAAGATATATACAAATCCACCTGACCTTACCTGTAATAATTCTTCCAGAAAAGCCTTATGTTGCGACTAGAGCGGACAAATTCAAAACATTTGTCAGTCGTGCTCAGGCCAGACGTTGTATCATTAATTATTATTCACTATGGCAATTTATCTTCCTAAAGTAAACAATAGAATGAGTGGAAAAAAACTGTTGAAGCTAGACTGCAGGGGTTAATAGAAATGGAGCTGTTAGCTAAGATTTAGTAAGATAATGGCCCCGATTCCTGCAGACATCTCTTAATTTTACTTTAAGTTATACCTGTCATTTTCTTATCCGCCGAAAAGGAAAGGGACGGATGATTGACAGCTCTTAATTTTAGGAAGAATGAGTAAATAAATGAATAACCCGGGCGAATTTTTAGACGGTTGTTTTAGATTTGTGCTTAAAATTGACGTGTGTTCCATAAATTTTATGCTTGTCGATTACCCGTCCCTTTCCTTTTCGGCGGATAAGAAAATGACAGATATAACTTAAAATAAAATTAGATGGTATTTACAGGAATTAGCACCGTTGACACCTATATTTATGTAAGAAATACCTACGTATTTATCTGTAACTCAAAATTACTGACTACTTTAAATAACTTCTATTATGTTAGTAAAATTGAGCTCATAGACTGAATGTCTATACAAAATGCAGTACGTATTTAAACGGCGTAACGTAAGAAATTCGTAAGCCTTCATTATTTCCTTTTGTCGCGCGGTAAAGGGAGCATATCTGGGCCATATATCCACCCCAGTGAATGATATCTGACGGATGACGTCATTAATTTAGGTGTAGACGGGTGTAGACGCTTAACCATGACTCGCTGACCTGTGACTGTGACAGATTCGCAAGGTCCCACCAAGATGAAAAATCCGGGTTCCGATGTGTAATGTTGCGGAAAAAAACGTGGCGAAATAAACAAGATATCATTTGATTGATGAAATTCCTTACTCTATTTTATTGCGGAAATAATTCGGACCATTGAAAAACCAGCTAAGTAAGTTATGAGTTTTTATGAAATTCGTGAATAATTCTTAAGTATAAATCGACTAATTGAATCTAGAAATGTGTGTGTTAAATAGAAAACACGTAAAGAATCTATCGGAAGATCAAAAAATAAGATGTAATAATCTCAGCCTAAACAGTCTGTCGGAGTTACCTGAAAATTCTAGATTCGTAAAGGGACGTCTGGTAAATTTCTCACAAAATTTTCTACCGCGAATGTATCAGATATCGACCATAATCGTTCTCCTCTATTATTTCCCTATGTTCCAAATTACCATTTCCCACGAAAAAGAGACTCGCAATAACTACCTAGTTTGTAATACTCATAAACTCAGCTCAACGCGATATGATGGCAACTTTACGACCTTTATCGGTGAAAATAAAAATATTTCCTCAAAATCTCTCCCTTAGTTTGCAGAAAAAGTAATTTTCTTTAAATGGAGTCGCTTGGTTTCGCACAGGTTAATGGTTTTAGGGCGGCGGAGTGATCCTGGCCATTTGACAGAATGAGCCATGTCCCAGTGTCATTACTGTATATGTGTTTACGTTTGTGTGCGTGAGGTCTGCCATCGATCTGATGGTTTTATTGCAAATTGAACGAGCTATATGAACGAGCTTTATTCCCAGGATGTGGAGGCTGTTAAATAAATGAGGACTTCTTGATATATATTTTTCGCCTCTGATTGAATACTCGTTTTCTGCAGATTTTATACATTAATCAATTTGTGTACTGTAATGAGATTAAAAGCAGTAGAGCGTAAAATTGTATGAATATTATGATTGTAATAATTAGGGTAATAAGTACAGTCACTTTTACATAACACAAACAGCCTATATAAGTCCCAGTACGGGGCACAGACATGCCCTCAATCGAAGAAGGTATGGAGCATATTCCGCCTCGCTGCTCCATCGCGTCATAGTTACACAGAAGAATACAGTCACTGCAAATGTTGCTTGCTTGCTTCAATTTGTTATCTGATGAAGTTTTTTGTTTTTTTCTTTGCTCCCTGATTATATTCAAGTTCCTTTCTATCAAAAATCTTGTAAGGTTTATTTAGTGTAGGCAATTGTCCTGTCTCGGAACGTAACAGAGGATCCCATCAAGCCACCTTTGAGTGTTGTGAGTAGTAACTTGTATCCTGAACGACCACAGAGATCGGACAGCCCCTTCACACTATTGCTCTACTAGGATAAGTAGGAATTCTATTTGCAATAAAATTTTAGTACAGGTCTATAAAAAAGTATCCTAAAAAGTTGGGTTACTGGTGCTAGAATAATCGTGTACAAGACTATTTTGTTCAACAGATTGAACTTAATGTTAACGTTGATTGTAAAAACATTAATGTATTATCGATTTTCCAAGTTATATTGGGGTGATATAGCGTATGCTTCTATTTTTTCCTCTGTGATATATCTTTTTACAAAGGCTGGTAATTCTATATTTTATTCTAAATATTAACAGAGTACTATACCAGAGTAACAGAGTAGTATTATTTATTTTAAGATAGTATTTTTGCAATAAATTCCAAATATAATTGCTTTCCCTAACTTAGTTTTTTCGTCTATTTTCGAGCTTTTTTAAATAAATTTATGCCCTATTTTATTATAAAATCAAGAAACAAAAAGAAAACACATCATTTTCCTTAACTTTTATTTATATAAGCGCAAGATTTGAATCTCTTACATCCACTCAAGCGCTGCCGTTTTCGCTAGACCACAAAATAAATATCTTTGAATAAAGGCCCTTAAGAGTTTAATTTAAAGTCACCAGGTATTACCAGCCTCACCTCATCAGCTAGTAAAATTCAATCAAGGATTAACCCAGCGTACTTCCCCGGAGCGGCTTTTGGCAATTGCCCTTTTACCAAGGCCAATCCTAACTGGATTGTAAAGAATTGGATAAAAAGTGAGATTAGGATCTTTTCATTTGAGCTGGGGGACGAAATATTGGCCCTTAGAGCCTTCGAGGCAGTTACTGTGAGAGGATTGACTCCGCTAAGTCAACGTTTCGACTTAAATTCGAGAGTCTAAATAGCTCGGAATTAACATTTAATTGGGGAAGTTTTAGGGTGGTTTTAACTGCTTAGTAGTTCAAAATGAGGTTTGATACTGTTTGTGTTTTTATGTTTATTATGAAAATCATAAATCTATAACATAAGCTCACTACTTCATCCGAATTGGGGTAGTCAGAGGTAAATACATAACAGGTAGAATTAAGTTGAACCCGCAACACACCGAGCTTTCTCTTAGGCCAACAGATATACCATGTATGCAGTTGTTTAATGAATACCTCTTACCTGGTTGCGCAGCCAATTTGTTGCCGGCAATTGAATCACAAATAATTTTCCGCTGGTGGTGTCCTGTCTTAGTGTTAAAGGACCCTTTATATACATACTTATTGTTTCGCGTTAAATGTTGAATTTATTCAAGGCTGACCAGACTTACCAAGTAAATAACTAGTGTGCCTAGCCTCCTACGGTTGGGATATGACTATGATGAAAGGTATCATAGTATCTGCCATAACCTAGATAGATCCTATGCCAAACATACATAATCTCTAGACTATATCTCAATAGGGTTGTCAGAGATAAATATATCGCTAGATAAACTAAGTACCCACATCTCACCGAGCTTTTTGCAAGACCAACGTGATATGTAGTGAGCCGTATCGCTGTATATAATGGTCAATCCAACTGTGTTAGTGAAAACTGTAGGAAAATACGCATTATTCTTTGCAAACTACACAATTTTCTACCCAATTCATACCCGTGTTAGCAACTACATTCATAACTTTGCAACACCACTCACATACCTCAAGCTTCATCTACAGGCTGTTTGATAAATGGCCGAGCGCCTCCTGCTCATTTCCAGGGCCCTTGATTGATTAGTTCCAATATTGAAATTTGCAGGCTGTATCACGGTTAACAAGCACCCTGTATTGTAAGGGCTTTGCCAAACCAATTACTACGTCCTTCTGATGTCTTAGTAACTGACGTGGATGGCAATTGTACCTTTTTTGTGCATTTTTAAAACAGTAATAATACAGTCATAACTAAAAATATATTAAATTAAAAAGATAATAACTTCCTTTGAGTTCGTAAACCGTTTATCATATTGCGAAACCCATTTTAAGGTTAATCGTATTCAGGAATACGTTTAAATCGATATGAAAATAATCAATCACTATGCAAATTAGATTGCAAAATTCCAACAACTTTAGGGTAGGACGGTTTTGTGTAGGTTTCAGAAGATCCGAAGAGATAAGCAATTAGTTTAGCCGTCTCATGTTTAATGGTACAGCCTACAGCGGTACCGTGGTACACCGACAGCGGTTCCGTAAACTGTTACGGGAATTACAGTTGTTGAAAGATTTATTTTTATCCGAAACATGGCGATGTTTGTTTGAAACAAGTTTCGGGAAGACGTCTCGTATTTGGCTTGTAAGAAGTTTTATTTTATGGTATAAGGATAAATCGTTCACATAATATTCATAATTATTTTGGAATTTAGGTAGGTAAGTAAGCAAAAAAAACTTATAAACAAAAAATAACATGAACACTTTTTTGTTCACAGATCTTTGTGGGAACGAAACGTTTCTATTTCTTTGCCAACTGGAGTTATTGATTCATGGTGAAAAGTAGAGCACAGAATAGTCGGAAATTACCTTTAAAAGTAAGTACGTTAAAAGCTATATTTTTTAAATACATATTACCGCATCTTAAGCTTATCAAATAAGTTGTATTATAATAGTGTTCCGTACTGTTCTTCGAGGTAACTTTTCCATTACGTGCACTACTTATAACTTATAGCTCAGATAAAAGTTTTGTTTCGTTTATATCAGGTATACACTTACGAAGTTGTCTATAAAAGCAAGCGGTTTCTCTGCTGGATTGAGAGTAGGTAAACTTAAGTATTATGGTTTCAGCGAAAACCTCGTAGGAGCATATTTCCAAAATCACCATGTGATTCGCAACAACTTGTTTTTAGCGCGACTTATTGTAATTTTGCCGCAGATCACATTACTTGGCCGGATTCCTCCAACAAATCCCAGGAATAGACACGCTTGGTAAATTTGAGCTGGCAATTTTCGAGCAATGAAACTAACATGGATACTGCGAGATTTTATTGAAGAAAATCACATTAAAATGTCTTATTTTATCTAGCCTACTCGATTGCACTGTATGAAGCGCTGGTTATTATAGTAAAACCCCATACAAATATTGGAATGCTGCATTACTTAGGATATTATATTAAGTTACAAGATCCAAACATTGATAAAAAAATAAAATAAAAATAATTTACTTTACAATACAATATGTGAATAAGTCTTCCCAATAAGTACTAAAAAGACTTGTGTAGGGAATGACTCGCTTGCTTCCATCCTTATTTATATAAATAAATGAATGATTTAGTTTACACTAATGAACTTAACCAGATGTATTAGACGTAATTTAATGAAAATAAAAACAAATTCAATAATAACAATGGGGTAAACTAGTACCTACTTAAGGTATTACTAATGTAAACTTAACCGTAGCTATAAACGCAGCAGTACTCACCCTATACTAATATTTAGGAGTAAACAATTAATTTGACAAGATAGTCACAATAAGAGTAGATTTAGATGGGATTTTTACACAATTTAGACAGATTTGTAAATCCAGGTGAGCCAATTTTCACGTGCCAATTGAGACGCGTTGGTTTGATCGCGCTAGAGATGGAGATACCAATAGGTATGTTCCATACAGCACTGCTCGAAATCTGCCTCCCCTTAATTTACACAGCACCTGAACACATTATAACTAACATTACAATGTGATATAGTAAAAATGCGCTTGCGAGGTTTTAAAATTTGTCAACGTTATTGTCTCATACATAACGTAAAAACCAATAAGGGATTAACTTATGAAAGTCATGAACGGCTGGTTACTCGTTACCTAAGAATTTGTCAAGGCTGTATTAGGACATTATTCACATCATCTCCCTAGCATTATCCTGTTTTTCACAGGGTCCGCTTACCCAACCTGAAGATTTGACTGGACAGGTCTTAAAAACATTATTCACATTTGTGTAAATGCCTGGTTTTAGACTAGTAACATAAAGACAATGACACCTCTATGGTAAAATAGTCTTCATTTAGTTTTTTGTCTTGGTTTTTTTTTTGGGTTTTTTTTGGTATTTCAAATATTCGTCGCCATGGGACTTAAACACAACTGGCGAAGTATGAGGTTACAGGTGTAATACTATGTGATGTCGCCAAATAATGGGCGAATAATTGTCGCAGATACCTGTAAAATTATTACAGATGACCTTATAATCATCACTCCAATCTGTAACACTTATCTTTGTAATAGCAACAATTTAGTTATCATTCTAATAACTTTATAGTCACAAGTTAATAGATTAACTTTACAAACTTTTTTCAACAACTTTACTAACAGGTCACAAGCAGCTAAAAAGTTTGTCCACAGGGCGATCCTAAAACAATTTTCCCCTATTAAAGTTCCACTAAACTCCACCAAATTAATGACTATGCAGAACTTGCGGCCAGATGCGGTCGTGACGTCAGCGGTGACGTCACTGATTGATTTACACGCGATAGGCCGGTTACATTAATCATCTGAAGGAACAGATGGTTTTTGGGTATCGGCGGTGGTTTCGGTCAGTCTCCAAGTCATTATAGTACGTGTTGTGAGACATATTATGATCTTCAAGGATATGTAACCCACAGACTAAATTAGAAGTAGTAATTATATAAGCATATCGTACCTTAGATCGTGACGATGACGTCACCAAGAGCCATACTCACCGACACGCTAAGGTCACGTCGACAACGTCGTCAAACAGTAAACCAAAGCGTCGCCAAGTGAGTTACCTGCCATACCTTTCTTGGCGACAATCGTCGGTGACGTGGTCTTGGCGACTCGGAATGTTATGCCTCCTGGCAACATCACATGAGATAAAAAAAAACATGTTTATTAAAAAAAGTTTTTACTTAATTATCTACCTGTAACCCCCTTCTATAAGAGTAACTTCTCGCTCTACTTATTATAACCGAATAGAATTCTGTCTGTATATCAGCGTGAATGACCAAATAAAAAAAACTAAAACTTTCAAGAAGCAAGGATTCCGGACCCAAATTCGACAAAGATAAATGATGATTGATGGAATAACATTATCAACAAAGGCTTGATTCTGTGGAACTTTACGGTAAACAAACATACATAAACTTAAGTCCATAAAGGGATAAGGATGAGCAGAGGCACAAGTCATCAACGAGAATACTAACGGTCTGTGGTCCAGTGGTTAAACGTTGGGTTCGAGTCCCGGTAGGCATTAATCACACAAAAATCACTTTGTGTTTGGTTAGGACATTACAGGCTGATCACGTGATTGTACAAAAGTATGATGATCCGTGTTTCGCAAAACACGTTAAGTCCTTGGTCCCGATTACTACTTACTGACTAATCGTTACATGAGCCATGTCAGGGGACTTTGGCGGCTCAATAATAACCCTGCACCAGGGTTGATGAGGTTGGTAATTCACCTCATAACCCACACGATAGAAGAGAACAAGAATCCACACTACTAAGAGCCACACCTGACATTCTTTCCAAGAGGAATCTGATATACCGCATGGTGAAATTTAAATTGCAAAAATTCTGACTCGCACGGGACTTGGACCTGCAGCTCTTGTCAAGTCAAGACGAACGTGTTAACTATTACACCACCGGGTCCTCCTCCAGTCCATTGTAATAGTTAACATGCTCGTCTCGACTTGACAAGAACTGCGGGTTCAAATTCCGTCCGACTCAGATTTTTGTTCGATACAATTTTCTTTTTGTGAGTTCCTCGGAGCACGGGTGAGTGCTATAACATCAAAAATCATTTTAAACCGCACGGTAATTGGCTATCAGCCGTTAAGGAGTAAGGGAGGGCTCGCGATCTGTCTGTCTCACTCGCACCTACGCGTGAAGCGAGACACAGCAAGAACGAGGCTTCTGTAAACTATGCACTTGGATCGTGTATGCATAATGCTCTTCCCTCAATCAGCGCTTATCGCTATCGACCCGCTAAGGTCGATTAATTCTTTCAAATATTTTTCCGCTCAGACTTGTTTTAAACTTTGTACCGGGTGAGACCTTCAGCGCTCCCCATTTGTCCGGCGTAGTTAATGCCATCTGCGGCAAATCTACAATAAGTCTACAAGAAAAATGTATACATGCAATCCAGCAGGATTGATTATTTATGTTTACTGAACTCAAAAGTTGAAACGATTCTGTGAAAACGACTGCTTAGAAACGCGTCTCGTTTAAATATATGTTCACAACTTCACATCAGCTCTCTAAAGTCAAAGTGATTGATCGAAAACATTCCGATTCGAGGAAGCTGCTCGAAATATCAAGTGTAATCCTTTTTACTTATATTTATTTTCCTTCCTCATTTGAACTTTCCAAACAATGCTTTGGAATTTGTTCTTTCGTATCATCTTTCAAGTCAATCATTGTCAATTATGAATACCTACAACAAATCCAATGGTAATTTATTTTCTTTTGGTAGGAGCTTACGTCTTCTGACTTTTACGAGTAAAACATAACAGTTCCATTCTAAAAAAAGCTTTATTGTTAAGTATTTACGAGTATTCCACTAGTCAGCTTTTCCATAAATATTTTATGTGGCTTTAGTGTATTGTTGTTAACGTTAGAGTCAATACAATACAATATAAATATATTTTATTGCACAAAAATAAAGAGAAATAATTAAGTACAAAAGACTCTTAACTAGGTTCATGGCAAAGGGCAGCCAACTGTAATACTGTTTCTTGAAATTTTCACATGAAGCTCTGCCATAACACCTTGCGAAATATGACGTAGCTTCAAAAATATTAAATTGACCTTCAACAAGTTTATCTATAATAATTACGTTGAATAACTGATTCTGATTCCTGAAGCAAATAAAAACTTCAAGTAGATACATACATATGAACTCACTCCTATTTTCCACCGGGGTAAGCAGAGATTATGGGATTTTATTTAAGTAGGTTCTTACTAAAAATACCTCGACACCACGGACAGCTTCTATTTACACACAAACACACCTCGGATACTATACAAAAATTATTTTTTTACAGTATGCGCGCGCTCTTCCCTTATTCTTTAGACTAAAGTAAAACCCAGAGGGGGTGAGGTAAATCTGGCTTGGCGTCCGATAGGAATTGGTAGACAGTTACCGTTCTACGAATAGACGCAGTATTTATTATTCTTCATTTTATGTGACAAGGATTCTTACCTTACCTTGTGTACGGAAGCGTTATCCAGTTACGTAACTCAGCCAGATATTTGTTCAACTGCTCTACTTTCAAAGACGAAAAGACTAGAGACATTGTTTTAGGAATACAATGCTTTTGCAAATAAATTGAGCGAGAACCATGCGAGTCTCTTTGAAAGTTTTCATATGCCCTCGAGAGATGTAAACGTTTCTATTTGTATGAGCACTTGTAAAATGCAGCGCCTGTTGCGATTGAAACGTCGAAAGCCTGATGGAAGGATGTAATTTTTATTCATCATCTCATCGTACTTGTACGAGTATAGTTTGGAGTAGGTAGAACATGGACAAAAACTCTATTCCTCAACCACTTCAAGGCACTTATCAAAGCGTAGCTATGATATCAAGTTCCACACCAAGGCGATAGGATCATGCGCAGGGTTAAATTGCACACTTTGGTGAGTTTTTTTTTGACGTGACTTATTGTAGATTTGCCGCAGATGGCGTTAAGTATTTGGCCGGACAAATGGGGAGCGCTGAAGGCTCTCACCTGGTACAACGTTTAAGACAACACGTCAGGTTGGTGAGAGTCTTAACCGACCGTTACCTTAAACAAATACATGACTTCTTTAGGGCTATGAAAATTTCACCAAAAAGAGGCAGAAGCCCCTCAAATGTTCAGGAATGTGAGCCCCTGATGAGCAAAAACTGTGTCATCCTTGGAGGTAATCAAATGACTCCCGGCGGTCACACTTCTCACTCCTGTCAAATAGGTACTACACTACTTACTTATATAGGTTGCAGGGCTTAGTGGTGATTTGAAGCATAATTATCGTAGTGATACACAGTGCATGAAATAAAAAAAAGGTTGGTTGAAGAAAATTCTCTGCTGGGCGGGGAGAAAAATAAGCAGCTGTTTTGATCACGGGCATGTTGTAAAAGTTACTTGAGGATATGGATTAGCTACCTATTAAAATTAAATATGGTTTAAGGCTGGTCACGTATTATTCATCGTATCAATTTTAAGAATTCAAAACCAGTGTGGCTGTATGTATCCAGATAGTAAATCAAAGCGAAGGTGCTCTCAGACAGGGAAACTGAATTTTGTATGTCTATTTTCGAAACTCACATTGGAAGGAACGCATGATAAATTACCGGTCCTGACTACTGAGATGTATCGGCTAGTAATTCCTAGAACATGTTAGGACGTCCAAGTGACATGAAAACTGAATTAACGGGTCGACTGCGCCGTGCCGTAGACGTCTTCAGTCATCCGCACTTTACGTAGTTGAATATTGTTCATGCCATACCAATGGTTATTCTATCGAGTGGGTTGTGAGGTGAATTACCAACCTCATCAACCCTGGTATCGGGGTTATTATTGAGCCGCCAAAAGCCCCTGACGCGGCTCATCTAACGACTACTTACTTACATCAGTAAGTAGTAACCGGGACCAGCGGCTTGACGTGCTCTCCGAAGCATGGATCATCTTACTTTCGGACAATCAGGTGATCAGCCTGTAATGTCCTAATGAAACTAGGGATTACAAAGTGATTTTTGTGATATGTCCCCATCGGGATTCGAACCCGGGACCTCCGGATCGTGAGCCCAACACTCAACCACTGGACGACGGAGGCCGTTACCACCACTGGTTGATAACATAACATAAGCTCACGATTATATCCCAATTGGGGTAGCCAAAGATACTTCCATTGCAAGATGAAGTATGTACCCACGCTTCACCGAGATTTATGTTAGACCCATGGTATAAGAAAGCCAGGTATGCTCAAAACTGACAACTAACATTTCAAGGTTGGCCCAGCTGACGTCATCCCGCCCTGCATTGCCATTTCGTAATAAATAAATTACCCACGACCAATGTTTTTATATTTACTTTGCAAGGAAATTTTGACCTTTTAGTAAAAGATTTACTTACAGTTTTAATATTTTTTATATATTTGACAAGTAATTAAATACATTAGTCGGTAATTCACTTAATTTACAATAATAAAATGTACTTCCTTGGAATGTTGGAGATACTAATTTAATGGTAACACTTACTTCATCAATGAGCTAGCAATGGCGGCTTGTCATAGGATTGGGCATACCTGGTGTTTTTATACCATGGTTAGGCCAACAAGATAGGTGGTGATCCTTATCGCCGCCTGTAATAGTCAAGGTAGGTCGAGCCAACTAATTTTATTATATCAATTACTATAATAGATATTAACATTACCGGAAAATGCAGGTTTGAATTTATAATATGATATCGTAGACTTCCCTGCTTTCCTCTAATTGATATTACCGGTGCACCGATATACGTAACTAAATTGTTTCTAAGTATAAATTGCACAGTATCGTACCTTTTGTCATTTTGGTTTGACGTTGTCTTGTGTTGTATAGCTAATCTTTGGAAAATGTACGCAATTCAATGCCACTAAGCAACTAAGTAAGATATTATAGCGATTTTTAGGGTTTCGTACAAGAAGCTACAAGGAAAGAGAAAAAAGGGAAGACCAAGAAGAGCTTACATGGAACAGATTAAAGAGAAGGCGAACATCGTGTCTTAGAAGGAAGTGAAAGAATTTGCCTTTGATAGATGAGAATGTTACACCGACAAGAGCGTGGCTCTTAAATTAGTGTTGTTTAGGGTTTTGTACAAAAATGCTAATAGGTAACCAAGGAGTTTATACGGAATGCCAACCAAGGCAAATTTAAAATAAGAACTGTCAAAAAAGAAATTCCGCCAATTATAACTTCCTGTATTGCTTACTAACTTACTGTTCGTCACAAATTCTTGCAGGAATAAGGTATTTCTTTTTATTTAGTACCGTGTTACCTGTGCTGCACAAGTTACCAGCTCTGTGTAGAACAATAAGAGCCACAATCGGATGATCTCGTGCGCGCCAGTGCGGCGTCACACGCAATCCTGACATTTATGTGTCACTGACGTTTAACTAACTGCCACGGGAATAACTAAAATATGCCAAAGTATTACGAAAAATAATAGCTGAGCTTGATTTATGTGGCCTTATTACACGAATATTACTGCAATAAGGGAAAAATGTGACTGATTAGCTCCAATCCTTATATGACGGGTTTAAAAAAATATGTTTTCAATCTCACTTTTGACTCTAAGCGTAACACTTTCTATCTTAGCGGGAAGAGGGATATTGCGCAGAGTCGAAAAGAGTGGAAAAATCAAGGAGAGCCTTTGCGCAGTAGTGGGATCAGGTAGTCTAAATATGATAAAACAAGACAAGAAAAAACGTCGTGTCTTGCAGAAAAACGATTTTTATATTATACATAACATAATCAGCTAAGGGGTAATGGTAAAGCTCGTTATTATCAACATGCTTTTCTTCGAATGATGAACAGAAGACACGCTTACCCACTAAGCTTGATCTTATTAAAGATGAATTAGCTATCGGAGCTAGTAAGTTCTAGATAACTATCACGAACTCAAGACTCGGCAGCTTGACATCAAAAAAAAATTATGATGTACTTATTTTATAATAATTAAAGGTAAAATATTGGGAACAAGGTGTTTTACCTAGGCAAAGTACGTAATAATAATTCGGCATTTGAAATAAGTAACTTATCTCCCAAAGTAAATGAATATTCTACAAGCGTAAATTATTCTTGAATTCAGAATTCCATCATAAACTTTATGAACAAATTTTATTAGGACGCCGAAAACAGCCGCCTTCGGCCATCAAACTCGGAAATTTCGTAAACAACTCACTTGCCCGGAGACCGTGCAATTAACTTGAAAAATGTTTCCCTTGCCTAATCGAAGGCCTGCTCTAATAGGGTCGTCTTACCCTTAAATCGTTGGACTTATAGCTCGGATAAAATGCCGGTCACTTTTATTGGCCGGTTGTTTTAAGGATAAACTGTATAAGGTAGTTTGTTAGATTGTTGTGACTACAATGTCTTTCGTGTAGGTAAACGTCAAGTATTTATACCATAGCATAGAATAAGGAATAAACAATACTACGTAAAGAACAGCAACTCTCCGCTCCCCACCACTGCTGACCTAGGGTTTACCTCACCCCTCTCGGTCTTACTTTAGTCTTCAATCGTATGGGCGTCAGACATCACACACACAGATACGCGTGTACGATATTGTAAATGTGTAGTGTCTGTGTAAATCGTGGTGTTTTGTATGAAGCGACCGGGGTGTAACCATAGATAGATGTGCAATGCCAAAGAGTTATGCAGAGTTAGTCAAAGGACAATTTGCAAGCACACTCCGTTTTGCTTGAAGTCCATCCATCCAGTTGATACCATCATCCCCTTTCCATCTTCGGGCAACTAGACATGGACTGTTTACCCCTATGTCGTTAATATCCCACCAGCTCGTACGAAGCGTTCCGCTTCCTCGATTCTAATACGAACTCGGTAGGTCCGAAAGTCTCTGCCCGCGAAACTGTTTGCCGATAAATACAATAGCCTCTTCAAGGCTTGAGTGGATAGGCACTTTCTAGGTGAGCAACAACGTGTCTTACCATCAGGAGAGATTGTGATCAATTGCATGCCTACATCTCCCATAATAAAGTAATAAAAATCCTAAACCTTAAATGACACATCCACAGATTACTCATCCAATAGTCTATCATTAGACTTTTACCCGGACAGAGATGAAGATGAACGTATATAATATTCTTTGTTTTATCTCTATACTCCTAGTCCAGCGAAGTTATTGAAATACAACTGTTTACCTAGCATTTATTTCCATTTTCTTCTTGCGTCTAAAATGTATGTATATTAAAAACAATAATGTTGATGTTTTTAAAGATATCCTCTCTGCTCAACTAGCCGTTTTGCCTTGTCGGGTCAGAAAACAATAACAGAAGATCTTTAAGGCCCCAGGGACATAAATAATAACTTATTTATGAATTCCATGAAACTTTCGACCCGAGGTTTAGAAATTTCTTTAAGTTTAAAACGGGAGGTATACGGATCGTTGCGCAAATCTTTTGTAAACTAAACTGATTTCTTAATAATTTAGAAAAAAAATATATGTCCGACTGTCACTCAGACAACAATAAAATCCCAAGGTACACCAATATGAAAATAGGTTTGATATCGTTAAAACCGTATCAGATGAATTACATCATAAATATTTGATGCTACAGACCCTGTCTTAAAATACTTTCTTGTATAATAATAATAAGTTAGGTATTTCTATAAAGCCAAGTCAAGTTTTTTCTTGAACATATAAAATTGGTATATTTCTGTGTAAATAAAACGTACTGTGTTGTAACTGCACAGTCATACCTAACTTAGAATATCGTCATAAATTTTGAAAGTGAAAATACGTAAAGTGAAGTGAGGTGTAGTGATGTAAGTAACTCTGTTTAAAAATACATACATACATACATAAACTCACGCCTATTTCCCACCGGGGTAAGCAGAGACCGGCGTGCGTGTATGAAGCGATTGATGAATGTGGAGGAAGCAAGAGAAGTGTGTCAGGATCGAAGCAAATGGAATTCTATAGTCTCTCTGTTTAAAAATATAAGTTTAAATCTAAACGTTATTATTTGGTAGTATTTCAGAAAAATATTTTCTCGTTTTATATTTTTAGAGCGCGATTTTTCCGTAGTCGGGTTGGTTTTTAAACTTATTTATTAAGATAACTTGTTTCCATAATGTGTTTTCTGCAAGATTCAAAGATAAAACCTTTTATTAGGGGGTCAAAAGTGCCTCCAAATTGTTCGTCACGGTGCTGCTGGCCCAGTTCTGTTAATTGCTGAACTTGTCTGGACACGCCTCTGCATCCACATCGATCCCGAACATGTCTGAGCAGTTATGTTATCAATTAAACGTAATTATCGAGTAAATACAAGCAAACTCGCAAATCAAAAACTAGTAACATATACATATTTGAAATGTGCAAATTAATACCCAACACAATACTATGGGAAAAAAAAACATCCCAAGTTTATGTCCTCTAGAGGGCGCCACATTAAATTTAGCATAACGTTACATAATCTATAACCACCGGACAATCAAGACGCTTCTAGTGACACCTCATTGGTCAAATTAAGACTGGTGTTTTAGAAGTTAAGTTGGAACAGACGTGCATACATACACTTAATCCTTTTTGCTTCGCTGCAGTCGAATAGAAATGACCTTACTTATACTACCACAAATTAAATTATATGAAATATAGTCCTAGTGACATTTCAACCACAGTTTCTAGGCCTCGTAAATGCCCCACATCGGCCGTAAACACACATACTTCAGAAGTAAGAGGCCTACCACAAAGTCAATCGTCAAAGTGCCAGAATCCAGGTCAGACGGTTGGAAATAGCGAAGTGCTCTCGACGATGACGATGACGAGTGAAGTCTCATGCTGGTTACATTCGCAAAGGTGATACGCTATCTTCATAATATGCTGTGGTTTTTATTTTTTTTTTTACGGCCACCATAGAATTAACAGCTCTCTACTAGAGAGAAAAATGTTTGCCAATGAAACTGGAAACTTTTTTACGAAAAAAAAAACAAATTTGGAAAAAATATTTTATGAATAGACGCTACGTGACTATTGAGAAATTGGCCCTAAAAATAATTATAAAGTATTTTGTATTTATTGAAATACGCATAAATATAAACCTTAAAATATTCAAATTTCAAATACAGAAAATGAACAACTAACTTCAACTTGCTAGTTGATATCATAATCAAAAGCGTCATGCATGAGTTATAGACGAAAGCAATCAGTAATGTCAGAAGCAATTCGGAAGCGTAATTTCAATGTTTGCAAGCTGATTGGTGATCCCCTGATGTGATTGGCTGAAGATCAAAGGCTCTGAGTCTATTACTAGGTTTCAAACGAGATCGACTTTGATATAGAGGCATTGTCTCGTATATAAGAGAATGCTCTAGTCATTGGCTAAGGTGAGGGTCAAATGCAGATTGATTGAAAAATTATTGTGTATAAAAATGAATAAACAAGTAGGTAAAGTGTGTTTTAAACAAATATTTGGCAGGTTTTTATTGATATGCCCCATGCAGAACCTACGCTGAACTATGTTTAATACAGATGTCAACATTATTATCAATTACACTTGCACTATACAATCACTACTAACGTGCTCATAGACCAAAATTTATCGATTCATTAGATACTAGACGTGTTCTCAATAATTCAAATTTCGACAAACAAATGCATTGTAGACAAACAATTAGCTTCCTGTACCAACCAATAATTTTGCAAATACAAACTCGTAAATATTACAGAATACAAAACGTGCATTGTCGAACAAATAACTGACGTGAAATTCAAAACAGATTTGAATAATAGCTCAAAATGTTAACGTTCAGTTTATCCATGGAAGGATTTATCGTTTAGCCCGAAATAACGACTTTGACTTAGGACGTCAAAACTTGCTGAGTTATAGATGAGAAACAGAAGTAACTTATACGACACAGAATAATTTAAATTATTATTATAGAAACACAATACATCTCGAATTCCGGGTTGGTAACTCTACAAAAAGTCTCAACAAAAATACTTGGAATTCAAGACAAACCAGTAGAGTAAAGAAAGATAATTATATACCTAAGTACCGTTAAATTCAACGTTGAGTATTAAATTGAACATCAGAACAGATTTATGAATATACCATGCCAAAGTATCCGTCCAAATCATAATACTAAAAAAGTAAAAATCCTGTGGAATATCTGTAACCAAAAGATATGCGTAGCGATATCACAAAAGGTAAGCTTCCGTAGTTAGACACAAAAGACTAACAAAATATTATATTCAAAACACTAACCTATCGCCAAATGATTTACATAGCATCCATTCTCCTCATTCTTCGACAATAGAGTTTCAATTGAGGTAAAGTTAGGGCAAGTCCCTAGACAGATGGGCGTAGTCCTAACATCACAACCACATAGGTAGCTAACCTTTTAGACCGAGGTAAAGGGACCTCACGTTTCAAATCTAATTTATTATAGACGTGAAACGAAGCAAGAACCTAATCCTTCCGTGGGACTTCACAAACTGGATGTGGAAATAGAAAAATAATATCATCCCAATTGGATGTGCCGTCTGACTGTATTTGACTTTTTAAAGAAAATATCTTTTGTGTCAAACCTGTAATATCAATTGGCATTGTTACACGTGCTCACGAAGAGCGTAGCCTATTCAGCTATTTTGTATATATGTTGAACAGGTAAATTCAATTTTGGGAGATGAGGAGCTTGTAAGAACTGGTAAAGATAACCTTACTAGAGCACTGACGGTGTTATTAAGGTATTTAAATTTCAATCAAAGTCACTTTTTTACAGTATCAAATAAAATATAGTTTATTTTCAAGATCATCCAGAAGCGCCTCTTTGACTACTTAGAACAACATATATTATTTTATTACTTACTTATAGTTAACCATTCAATGCGATTACGATAGTAATCATGATAAGGATTACCTTATCATGATTGGAATATTATAGAATAATAATATTGTATTGATGTAATAATAATTGCCACCTTCCAAACCTTCGTATTCTTCACTCAACATCCTCAGCATCTATTCATGTTTCGGCATTTCTAATCTCAGTGTAGACGCAATCCACCGTAAAGGGTTGACCGTTATCTTTCGCCCACCTTACCCCTATAGGGTAAATGAAAAGATTAAGGTGACCAACCCTTATTCTAATTCCATGTTTTACACGCATCGCATACATAGGCTTTTGTGGAGATTACATGCTTGATTATCATGCTGGTATTTCGTAAAGTTCTCTTTGCCTCCTTCAGGTGTGTTTCTAACATTATTGTTATAAAAAAATTTATCTTTTGGGTACCGTATCTTTTGTTTTATACTTACTCAATTTATTCGAGGTCCACTCTTTATTGATTACGAGATCTAATGTCTACTTAAATATAAATGTAACGGGCTGAGTAACCAATCCTCTACTGGCAAAATCACGAAGCAATATAATTACTTAACCCAAACAATTCTCCAAGGCTTACTATTAGAAAGTAATAAATTTAGCTCTCATAGTGAGTTTACCCTAATTGATTATTATGATTATACCTACTTATGTAATTTATGGACCATCCACAAAGTATTTTGGCTGGAAATTCTTAACTGTTAAAGAAAAATGGTAAAAAAAAATCAATCGTCAAAGCATGAACTTAACTGTTTTTCAACATTTTATGATTCAATTGAACCGGAATAAATACACCGGAGTCGTAAAACAAAACTCTCTTTGATAGAAAAAAGACATAAATATACTTTGAAAACGGTTTTCCGTATCATAAAATTCGTGTTCAAATAAATATTACTATCTACTCCGGAGCCATTCGAGCGGGGAACGATCGGGCGTTCAGATGCAGCGTTTCAACATTCGTAACGCAGATAAAATATTATTATGACCTAAATGTGAATGTCAGAAGATGGGTAGGTATTAGGTCGAGCCTTCAAACTTGGACGTATGCCAGCTGACATGGAAAGCCCGGCTTTTTCGATCAATGTGTGTTCTAAATTCCAAATTGCCAATGCCGTGCGACAAATCACAACGGCCTCACATTATTACAGCGGTGTAACCGTATGTTCCAGTCGTAAAACTATGTATCGAGTGCGCACTTCGCATGTCGTCGCTTGCTAAGCTGTTGCTGAGAGACATTTTTAACACGTCAAGTGTTTTTTGTGTCTTTATGATGTCAGATGATTCAATGATGATAATTATGATGATTTAATTGATTTTTTTAAATTGATTGATTTTTTTTTTTTATGATGATTTTGATTTTGTCTATCGCTTATAATTTATTGCCTTTGTCAGGTTTAACGATATTATGCTCAAGAGAATAACCAACTAAACGCGTCGTAGTAAGTAAAGTAAGCAAAATGTTTATTTTACATAAAGACACAAAAATACTGTTAGAATAAAAACCCCACAAAACCAATTCCTCGGTTTGTCTGTGGGAATGCAGTTGACATAAAAATATTATGTAGTTTACTTAGAGCTAAAAGATCTCCTGTATAATTTGTTTAAATAAAGTTTTTCGCTCCCAGTCTACTCAGGAATAAAAGATTAAGCTTATAAAAACTAAGATTATCATGTAACTCATCATCTTCCATTGAGATCCTGTGTGTCACAGGCTTCTCAAACGAAGAGTGCAGCCGGTTGAAACTTCGAAACCCGGTACCCAATTACACCAATTAAATTTTGACAAATACAGTTGGCTCGACCATTGTAGACGGCGATATGGCTCACCACTTATCACATTTGGCCTAACAGAAAGCTCAAGTGAAATGTGGGTAACCAGTTCATTCTTCGACGGATGTACCGCTGACTAGTCCAGGTCTTGTTCCTTTTTTTACAGGATCCTTTTACTTGACCTGAAGATTTGACAGGTCCGGTTTTGTACCACTGGCTGTTTGAACAACTCTCTGACTATCTGAGATTATGTTACTGTTGTATTTGTGTGAGTGGCTGCGTCCATCCACAGTTACATATTTATGAAGGTGTTTATAAATAAATGCCAGTGTGTTCTAACCCGTCTTTGATTCCACACGTATACATCGATACCTAACAGTGGCAACGAGGATATGTACCTAATTTTACTTATTTTATTTTGTAAGCTACTATATAAAAACAAGTAAATCTATAAAATATTTACGCTGTAGTCTCCACAAAATTGTTCAGGAAACTTTTATTTTCATCTCTTTGTAACTTTTCGAAAAAGTCCAGCATTTTAATTAGCCAACTTTAAGCCACTATCTGGCCGCGGCGAGTCAACTCTTTATTACTGGGCAGAGTTTATCATAACTGGTACTTTTTCATCTTCGCAGACTGTAGAAGGACTTTAAAAGGCTTTGTCTAAATTACGTTAGTGCAGTTTTCAGTTGTAAGTACAAGAATATTTATGGAATGCCATTAAGTTAAAAAGTATTGAAAGCTCTAATAATTTATAGTTGCAGATAGTGAAGAGATATTCGAGTACAGTTTGGTTACATAAGGAAGGATGAAAGGCATATTATAATAACAGGGATGAGTATAAACGTGGATGGATTGTGTGCAGGACATGTGTGTGAAAGGTGTGAGTACTGAGATGAATCCATGTTGCACGGCAAAAAGCTGGATTCTGTTTTTTGTTGCTAGATAGCTTTCCTTTGACCAACTCACCAGATGGAAAATGCCTATAAGAACCGAATGTGGGTTAAAATATTTTGAAAATTCTTCTACGTAATTCTGTACGCGCTGTTAGAATAATAATCACTGGTACAGTACAGATAAGATAGGTTTTTAGTGGTTTACTAAGTTTCACTGCACTAGCTTAGGGCGCTACCTTACTATTCTCACATTGGTTGCGATCATATGAAGTGCTCTTTATACAACTGCATTAGATTTTGTTGGTGTTACAACCGTGGTGGCAACACCATGGTGTTCTAGTGAGATTATAGGAGATCCTTAGATAAATACCTCCGAGTAAATTACTAAAAAATGTGAAAATAAACTTTATAGATTACAGAAGTTTGCGTGAAAAATACAGACGACTACGGAAGCATATTCACAAACCGCCCTTCTAAAATTAGCTCGAGTGAGAACGCTTGCGCTCGTAATTCGTTAGGTGGTATCTCACAAGCCTGAGGGCCCTTAGCTCTGAACCTTGGCACGTATTGTATCTTGTCTCAGGGGACCTTGGCATGACCTTGTCTCCCACTAGACCTAAGTGACACTAGTGAATCTTTATGTGCAAACAAGAGCGAATGTGAGAAACACAATGCTAGAGTTAAATAAATTAGAACTAGCGTGAAGTAACGAGATAAAACATACATAAACAGCCTATATACGTCCCACTGCTGGGTGAACGTGATAAATTAGTTTTAAAAGAAACGTATACGTAAATCATTATAATGATTTTACCTCTATAACCATAAGAACTAAATACAATTAACGTAAATAATATTAAATGCAAAATATATAAGGTCTAGAAAATTGGAAAATACCAGATTTTATGGAAAGAAAATTTAATGTTATTGTCTAAAAACTGTAAACCTTTGTTACATATGCCTACTATAAGACTATTGCCGACGCAGCAAACCCTTCGTTAGCGTTAACATCTAGATTGAGGACAAGCGACGACACGTTCCGCAGACTCAATATTATTTCCCCACTATTTCGACATTTACTTTTTGATGTATAATTTTAGATTGTCACTACTTATTCTTGTATCGAACAAGTTAGGTTCTCTTAGTTTTAATTAATATAAGTTTAAATATTGTAATTTCAATTACTGAAATTAAATAGTTTTATAAATCATTTCGGTTTTTTTTTCGATCCTCCGGCAGCAGCCTACGTAATTGGCGCAGTCGGTAGGATACTCACGAGTAGATCCGTGGGCACCATAACTCTTCGCACATCAAGAGTGATCGCCGCAAATCTCTCGGGTAGCTATTGAGCTCCGTTCCTGAGTATCCTGAATCTACGAACCAGCTGCCGCCAAGAGGAGAATCCAGACTTCGATTCAAGAGAGGAACCAGAGATGAGATATATGTGAGTACACTTGAACTGTTCTCGTGTTGCTTGCTATTTTTACCCCCTAGTTCTCTTTAGTTTTACACAATTTTTCATCCATCGAAAAATTCCCTCCCGCGGGAACCTGCATCTCGACAGGCTCGCCGCCACGTAGTAGATAGTAATAGGATAATAAATCTAAATTCATTAAGTAAGGATATAAAAATGGCAGTCGATATAGATAATGTCTACAAAGCACTGCGCATGGTCCCGGAGTTTGATGGGAACCCGAATGTGCTCACAAGATTCATTAGAATCTGTGATCAGATAGTAATCGAATATATGAGCAATGATCCAGGTAGTGAATTAACTAACTCGTGTGTATTAAACGGAATACTTAATAAAATCACCGGTTCCGCAGCAAGCATTATCAACTCCAATGGGATTCCTGATAATTGGTTGGGTATTCGTACGGCGTTAGTTAATAATTTTTCGGATCAACGTGACGAGACAGCACTGTACAATGACCTCTCATTAGCAACGCAGGGTAATAGAACACCGCAGGAATTTTACGCGGAATGCCAAACCTTATTCAGCACGATAATGACTTACGTGACATTACATGACTCTATACAGACGACTATTGAGGCAAAGCGAACTTTATATAAGAAGGTCGCTATGCAGGCATTTGTTCGAGGGTTGAAAGAACCCTTAGGGTCCCGAATACGGTGTATGCGTCCCGAGACCATCGAGAAAGCTCTCGAGTATGTGCAGGACGAACTTAACGCTATGTATTTGCAACAGCGTAGTGATGTACCAAGGTCCCAATACAAGCAGTCCACCCCGTCTAATCAGAATTACCAAGCGCCGCCAATACCGTTCAACTGGCCAGCCCCTATGGCACAACGCGCTATGCCACCCGCGCCTCAGCCGTTTAAATTCCACGTTCCACCAAATCAGCCGCAACTTCGTATGCCTACTCGTACGCAACAAATGTTCCGCGCTCTACCACCTAATTACAACCCCAATAGTAACGTGTTCCGGTTACCACCCAAAAATCATTCACCGCAAAACTTTCCTAAACCCATGAGTGGTGTACAGCATTTCGTCCCTAAACAGTTACCCCATACTATGATGACAGGACATGATTGGCGTAAATCAGGCAATCCACCACCAACAAGTTATTTTAAAACCCGCGAAATGAACATGAATGAGTGTGCAAGTCCCGACGATTCATATTACAATTCCGAGTACTACTGCGAACCTGAGTACGTTTACTACGCGGATTACGATAATACTTATCCTGTTGAATATGACACCAGTGCATATCGTTGCGATACGACAGACAATCAGCTGAGCGATGAAGGTCAACCACAGCCAGGCACCAGCCAGGTTGAGCAGGATTTTCAGACGGCTTCGATATTAAAAAAGCCAAAATAAAATTAAACTTGCAAACTCAACGTCAACTGCCGTACATAAAAATTTCAAATCCACCACTTAAACTTTTAATAGATACCGGTGCAAATCAATCTTTTATTAGTCCCGAAGCTGTTGAAAAATACTTTTCGCAGTTTCCTCTCAACTACGATCCCTTTGAAGTTACGAATGTTCACGCCACAAGTAGGAACGACTATTCTATCACGTTACCTTGTTTCACCGAGTTCAATGACAACGATAGTATCAAGTTATTTGTATACCGTTTTCATGACTACTTTGATGGACTTATAGGATTGGACTTACTGACGACTTGGGAAGCAAAAATTGACTTAAAGCACGGTAATTTAGTTACGCGATCTGCTATAAATCCAATAAGAATGTACAATTCACATAATGTTAACCTTTATGAGGATATCATCCCCGCCGGTACTTCCAAATTGATTCGAATCCCCATTGATGCACCCGACGGTGACGTCATCATCCCACAGCAGGTAATTTGTAACTGTATGATTTACGAGTGTCTAACTACTGTATCTAATAACCGTGGCTATTTAGAAGTCGAAAATACAACGTCAAACGACATTATATTCTCACTCGATCACCCCGCCCGAGCCGAGTTGTTCAACGTAGAGTGCACGCGCACCACACAAGCTATGTTGCGCGAGCAGGACGTGGTATCGCGATTGCGTACGGACCATCTTAACGAAGAGGAAAAAGCTAATCTCACTACTCTTTGTTCCCGTTACGCAGACGTTTTTTATATCGATGGTGAAGCCCTAACTTTCACCAATAAAATTAAACATCGCATTAGAACAACTGACGAGGTCCCCGTGTACACGAAAAGCTATCGCTACCCATTCGTTCACCGACAGGAAGTTAGAGATCAGATAGCTAAGATGTTAGACCAGGGTATTATACGACCATCGGACTCTGCCTGGAGCTCACCCATCTGGGTAGTACCCAAGAAAGCGGATGCTTCTGGTAAGCAAAAATGGCGTCTAGTAGTCGATTTTCGTAAACTTAACGAAAAGACTATAGATGATAAGTACCCGATACCCAACATTGCCGATGTCCTTGACAAGCTAGGGAAATGCCAGTACTTTACTACCTTAGACTTGGCAAGTGGTTTCTATCAGGTAGAAATGGACCCGCAGGACATCCCCAAGACAGCCTTTAACGTCGAGCATGGTCATTTCGAATTTCTTCGAATGCCTATGGGACTTAAAAACTCGCCTTCCACCTTCCAAAGAGTTATGGATAATGTCCTTAGAGGTCTTCAAAACGAGATATGCCTTGTCTACCTCGACGACATCATTGTGTTCAGCACATCCCTTCAGGAACACATGATTAACCTGGAAAAGGTTTTCCAACGCCTTCGAGAATCCAATTTTAAGATCCAAATGGATAAATCGGAATTCCTTAAACTTGAAACGGCTTATTTAGGTCATATCATCAGTAGTGATGGCATAAAACCTAACCCGGACAAGATTTCAGCCATACAGAGGTATCCAATCCCAAAAACCCCCAAGGAAATTAAGCAGTTCCTAGGTCTTCTCGGTTATTACCGTAAATTCATCCCCGACTTTGCTCGTATAACAAAACCTTTTACCCAATGTTTAAAAAAGGTAGAAAAATCACGTTAGACTCCGACTATGTTAACTGCTTCGAGAGATGTAGAACTCTTCTCACTAATGACCCCATACTTCAGTACCCTGACTTCAATAAGGAGTTTATACTGACCACAGATGCTTCAAACGTAGCTATTGGAGCTATATTATCCCAAGGGCCTATAGGATCGGACAAGCCCGTGTGCTACGCTTCTCGCACTCTTAACGAGAGCGAAATGAATTATAGTACCATCGAGAAAGAACTTCTTGCCATAGTTTGGGCTACAAAGTACTTCCGACCATATCTCTTTGGACGTAAGTTTAGGATACTGACTGACCACAAACCACTCCAGTGGATGATGAATTTAAAAGAACCAAATTCACGTCTAACTAGATGGCGACTAAGACTTAGTGAGTACGACTTCACAGTTGTATACAAGAAAGGCAAGCACAATACTAATGCCGACGCCCTTTCTCGTATTGAGATCCATAATGAGGAGGTTGAGTCCTTAATTAAGGAAATTGAGGAGCTCAGTTCACTCCTAGGCAACCCTTCTGAAAAACCACCGACTCTAGCTGACTCATCGACTAACACCGTACATACTGCTAACGAACATCCCATCCTAGAAGTCCCAATTACAGACGAACCCCTTAATAAGTTTCACCGACAAATCCGTTTCACTGTAGTTAGTGACGTTAAACGTAAACCGGTAATGACTACGCCATTCGACACTCACACGAGTGTAGCTGTTCAATTGTCCGAATCAAATCTAGAGAACGATGTAGTTAACGCTATAAAAGAATATGTCAACCCTAAAGTCAAAACCGCAATCTTAATAAATCCACCCTTAGCCATGTACTCTATCATCCCGATCATCCAGGACAAGTTCAAAAGTTCTTCTATGAACCTTGTTTTATCCAAGGTTGAACTGGAGAACGTCAAGGAATATCTTCGCCAACAAGATATAATTCGCCATTACCATGACGGTAAGACTAACCACCGCGGCATTCACGAGTGTTATCTCGCTCTATCACGAAGATATTTCTGGCCTAAAATGAAGGAGCACATAACTAAATTTATTAACGAATGTACAACATGTGGACAAGCTAAATACGATAGGAATCCCATTAGACCACAATTTAATCTGGTACCTCCAGCTACAAAACCGTTTGAGATAATTCACATGGATTTATTCACTGTGCAAAGTGAAAAATACGTAACTTTCATCGATGTTTTCACGAAGTACGGACAAGCGTACCATTTACGTGACGGCACAGCTGTTAGTATCTTGCAAGCGTTACTGATATACTGTACTCATCACGGTCTCCCTATGACTATAATAACTGACAATGGAACTGAATTCACCAACCAACTTTTCTCTGAATTTACCCGACTTCATAAGATAAATCATCATAAAGTTCTTGCCCACTCCCCAAATGACAATGGTAACATAGAGCGTTTCCACTTGACTGTACTTGAACACCTCAGAATATTAAAATTGCAACATAAGGACGAGCCAATTGTCAATCTTATGCCATATGCAATTATCGCTTACAATAGCTCTATACACTCTTTTACTAAATGCAGACCGTTTGACTTGCTGACTGGACATTTTGACGCACGTGATACCCTCGACATGGATCTTACGCAACACTTATTGCAACAGTACACGCAAAATCATAAAGAGCAAATGGAAAAAGTGTATGAAATAGTTAACGAATCTTCACTTGCTAATCGTACCGCGTTAATAGAGAGCCGCAATAAAGACCGCGAGCCCGAAGTAGAATATTCACCGCAACAACAAGTTTTTATTAAAAATCCTTTCGCGAGCCGACAAAAAACCGCACCGCGTTATACCCAGGACACTGTTCTCGCCGACTTACCCATACATATTTATACCTCGAAGAAACGTGGCCCCGTGGCTAAATCGCGCCTGAAACGTGTTCCCAAATTGTTACAGAATTCCGCTGTTACTGGTGATCCGTCTGACTCGACCTCAAGAGATAAGACTTGAAAGCCTTGACGATGGACCTGGACTTTTACCTTACAAACTTGGAGCTACTAGACTGACAACCCATTACCATACTTTCCTTCAATACGTACAACTGGACGAGATTGAAAACAAAATTAATCTGTTACAGGCTCAATTACTTACCTACAATTCGCGACTTAGTAACGACACTTACCTTCTATACGAGTTACAAATAACTTATCTTACGAGTAAGCTTGGCAAAGTATTAAGTCAGTTAAGATCATTAGAACCAAACCGCGCTAAAAGAGGTCTTGTAGACAGCCTGGGCTCTGTAATAAAAAGTATATCTGGTAACTTAGACTACACTGACGCTTTGAAATATAATAACGCTATCAATTACTTACAGAAAAATCAAGATAAAGTTGTATCCGAGTTAAATAATCACGTTAGTTTGAGTAAAGAATGGATGTCACGACACAGCAGTGCATTAGCCCAGCTGATTGAGAACCAAAATAAAATTAATGCCACTTTAGAGTTACTTTTGGACAAGGAAACCTATAGAGAAAGTAGTTTAATTAAATATGCGAAATTTGCCCAAATTTTAGAAATAGTCACTGAAAATGTAGAGGACCTTATGTCAGAAATAATTAGGTTGGAAAATACGTTAGCTTTTATTCGTGCCTCTAGCACGCATCATTCTATGATAGATGTAGAAGTGTTAGAAACTATGATACGTAAATTAAAATTAATTATAATAAAGATCAAATTTTAAACTTAGAATTGAGAGAATATTACGATATGATTAAACCTGGGTTTTATTACATAGATAGGCAAATAGTTATCATTTTTAGATTCCCTATAGTTTCAAAAAGTACTTATGACTTGTATAGACTCTCTATAGTGCCTAATAAAAAGCACTTAGCTCTCATCCCCTCTTATCCTTTCATAGCAATCAATACTGAGAATAAGTTCGTGTACATAGAGGCAGAATGCCCGAAGTTAAATAACTGGTATCTCTGCGAGGAGAACATTAACCACCAGATTCGCACCAAGTCTGACTGTATACAACATCTCATTACTAATCAAGCTCTGGAGAATTCCTGCCACTTTACAGAGGTATCACTATCCAGAGAAGCCATGGAGAAGATCGATGACCAGCACTACGTCGTGTCCTTCCCACAACCCACGAAAGTACGCCTAACCTGCGGAAGAGAAGACATCAACTCACTGCAGGGAAGTTATCTCGCTACTATCCCCGTCAACTGCTACCTGCGAACACCGAAGTTCACTATTACCAATGATAACGATGAGATAAAAGGCCAGCCTCTGAAACTTATGAAGATACCATATGATGAAGAAAAACGCCCTACCACTACATCTCATATTAATCTCCACTCTATTAATCTCAAGGGATTGCATGAGATAGAAGATAGGATCATGATGGAGGCTCCTCTTCAACTGGAACGAGCGCAACCAAACGCCCTGTATCACACCACCATACCCTTCTACATCGTGATATTAAGAGCAGGCGCACTCACCCTCTACATCGAGTTACGTCGCTACCGGCTATGGCATCATAAGACGATTGAGGATCCAGCATCGCCAGCCCCTGGACGACATATTTATGAAAAACCTGGAAATAAGAAACAACTTCAAACCCTGGAGAACGTCCCCGCAACATTTTCACTGAACGTGCTAAAATAAGTGCTCATCTTAGGGGGGAGGTGTTACATATGCCTACTATAAGACTATTGCCGACGCAGCAAACCCTTCGTTAGCGTTAACATCTAGATTGAGGACAAGCGACGACACGTTCCGCAGACTCAATATTATTTCCCCACTATTTCGACATTTACTTTTTGATGTATAATTTTAGATTGTCACTACTTATTCTTGTATCGAACAAGTTAGGTTCTCTTAGTTTTAATTAATATAAGTTTTAAATATTGTAATTTCAATTACTGAAATTAAATAGTTTTATAAATCATTTCGGTTTTTTTTCGATCCTCCGGCAGCAGCCTACGTAATTCCTTTTAGGTATGTTTTTCAAATAAATACCTTCTGCTATAAGTGAGAACACTATTTAAATTAATTTTGATTAATCTAATTGAAAAAATTCAGAATTGATTTAATTACTTATTTAAATATAGGTTAAATACAAACATTTGGCAACTGAAGTTCGACCCCATCATTGTTTTCCCTATGCGTTATGATACCTTATTCCACACGACTTTTTTTATTTTCTAATCGTTATGTGGGCAATATCTACTTCTCCAGGAAGTATTTTATTTTTACCTTTCTATCTTATTCAACTGCAACATGAAATGTGAATGGTACCCATCAATTACATTAATTCAATATCGACTACTTTACGTGTGAAATTTTATCCGCTGAATCGCTCCGATAAATTTTCGCTTTGAGCCACACGATACCTACCCATTGCATATTAATTTAAATACACTTCTATTAAATTTTGTCTGGAATGTCCCAATATATCTTTTTTTATTTTCAGCGATTGTATAGTAAGTATAAATAAATAAATGTTAAAAATAAAATTCAGATGCGGGAAGGTAAGTGGACAAAAAGGTAAGTGGAAAAATATTGTTTTATTTAAAATGGATTCGTATTTTACTGAACTGGGAGCAACAACTTACATAACTCACGCCCATTATCCCTAAAAGGGGTGGGCTGAGCAGTCGCTGTTGATACGTACTAAGGCCTTGTTTCGCAGTAGCGATTGATCCGGCGATTTTTCAGCGGTTTCATGGCGAGATCGCAGCGAGTGCATGCCGCAATATCTTCATGACAATTTTTTAGCAGAAAACTACCCTTTATGGATTACATTTAACACGTTTGCGATGAATCACAAAATAGTCACTTTCTGCTAAGCGGTAATTCCATTCAATCCTACGAAATTTTCCAATATTTTTGTTCTCGTATTCTATTTTATCGTCTTCTAAGTAAGACAGCTAGAAGTATCTCCTCGTCGGAGTACATTTTGTGAATTAAAAATGCGCGGGCACGCGTTTATGGTAAATCACGGCATGCGCGGCGCGTACGCAGTCCCGACCAGCATCGGAACAGACTGCTCAACGTGTCCTGTGAACCTGGAATTATGTTACTTTCGAACAAATTGTTTTTCGTGACATGATGGTGGAAACCGGGACGCTAACCCGGTCTTTTTCTTATGAATACTTGTGAGTTTGACCTCCTTATTATGCATTACCAGTGAATTAAACATATATATTATGTGCTAGTACATAATATATATGTTTAATACACTGGTAATGGCCCCGGCTTCGCTCGGGTGCAATGCTGAGGAAAAAATGAAATTATTTACGACATCACATTAAAAACCTCAAAAATAACAGTATTTCTCCACTATTTAATGGATGTTATTAAACATATAAACCTTCCTTTTGAATCACTCTATCTATTAAAAAAAACCGCATCACAATCCGTTGCGTAGTTTTAAAGATTTAAGCGTAAGTACATAGGGATATAGGAACAGAAAAAGCGACTTTGTTTTATACTATGTACTTAGTGATGTAAACAATATTATGTCGCTTAAAAGTGACATCAATTATTTTTTACAAAAGCCACATCAAACTTCCAATTGTATTAAACAAATTGGGAGGAAAGCCACATATTTTCACTTGGGGTTGGTTGTTGAGTAAAATAGTGATTGATGTAGCTGTCATGGCTCGTCGGCGCTCGATGTTCTGAGCTGTTATCCATCATAGCCCACTAGATGGTTATCGACGTTAACGCCCCGGTTGACAGACAAATAACCTTTTATTATTCGGTAGCTTTTAACACGTTCACTGTATATGAACCACATATGAGGCAATAAATACGTGCATGTCCCATATGTGGGGCACATTTTTTTCTTGCCATAGTGTGTCTATGTACATGCATTCCAATGTGTTTATAAAAAAAAAAACATTGCACGTGAGGGGTTGATTTCTAATTTGCACTTACACAGTGAACGTGTTAAGCAAGTAAGGGCGCGAGGAAAACTTTTTTTTATAAATTATGTTATAATATGGTGGTGAATGTAAACCAACAGAATCGATTTACCTATCACGTAGCGCGATAAAATATTTGCTCAAACCAATCAGAAAACAGTAGAAGGTTTTCTGGAAAACGTTTCGCTTAAAAAAAACTAAAGTCTAGATACTGATCTGAGATGAGATCATTTTGGGTCAGTTTCTTTTTTTAGTGTACATAAATGATTTAGCTGATAAAGTACAGAACCAAGCTGACATTGTACTGTTCGCGGATGACACTTCTCTTATATTTAAAATCGACAGAAAGTTAGAGGAACTTGATGAAGCAAACAGTGCTGTGTCGCAGGTTCTAAGTTGATTTACAGTAAATAACCTAGTTCTAAATGCTAAGAAAACGATGTGTATTAAATTTGTTCTACAAAACGTAAAGAAAGTAAATAATAACATTAAAATTAACGACGAGAAACTAGATTTTGTTGAACACACCGTTTTCTTAGGAATTACTGTAGATTCAAAACTTCAATGGGGCCCACATATTATATCACTAGCGGGCAAGCTAAGTTCAGCAGCATATGCCGTATGAAGGATCCGACAACTCACAGATGTACCCGCTGCTAGACTTGTCTACTTCAGCTACTTCCACAGCATAATGTGGTTACGGTATTTTATTGTGGGGGTCGAGCCGCTGATTTAGAAACTATTTTTATCATTTAAAAAAGAGCAGTTCGCGCTATTTATGATCTGCGTTATCGGGACTCTTTAAGGGAGCTGTATAAAGAAATAAATATACTGACGGTTCCAAGTCAATATATTTATGAAAACATTATGTATGTACGTAAAAATGTATCTCTGCTTCCGAAAAACTGTGAAAGGCATACTTACAATACAAGGGATAAAAATAAAATTGCTATTCAAAATTCTAGATTAAGTAAATTAAATTCATCTTTTTTGGGGTTATGTATACAATTAAATACCAGATTAAATATAATAATATTTTAATTTGTCAGAAAATAATTCAAAGTTCATGTGAAGCTTACTTTATGTCAAAAAGCTTATTATAAGATTAACTACCTAAATGATAAAAATGTCTGGTATTGAATGTGTTCCTCTAGTTATTAAATAAATTGTAATGTAAACCCTCATTGGTTTTTAAAAGATGTGTTACTGTTGCAGTTTCTTGTCATTTCTTCTCCTCAGCCATAACACCGTGCGAAATGACGTAAATTCCAAAAATGTTATATTGACCTTCAACAAGTTTATCCATTATAATTACGTTGAATAAATGATTCTGATTTCTAAGTATAATTAAATGATAGATGTAAGTAGCTGAATAGATTATATGGGGGAAAAATCATAATAGCATAATTTGAGTTAATGAACGCCTGTTGTACACGTGTATAACCACTATGAACTATATTCGTTAGGAACGAATATTCTTAAGATTAATACGAATGAATATTCGTAATATTCATTCCTAACCTCTTCCTAACGATATCTAATTTTATTAACATATTCCCACGCCTATCATAGATCATTATGCTTACAATCATAGACCATGTTGAATACTCAAAAAAAAAATTAAATGTTGGTTTAGTGTTTCATTTCTAGAGGCCTGGTTTTTTTTAAATAGTTATTATGCTTATTTACGTTATAGGACTGCGTTCGATCACAGTACTCCTGATGACAAATGACGTATATTGTAAATTATTCTGTGATTAAAAAGTGTGATTCCAGCTATTGAAAATATTAAAGTATTTTTTTCTGATTAAGTACATTTTGTGAAAATATCTTACGCCCATCAGTTACGTTGGTTGGTACCAATATAAACTGTGATTTATCCAATAAAGAAACGAAAAATTTAAAATTAATATGCTAAATTTTCATTTTTTTATTTAATGTCCAGAACGACATGATAATAAACCCCCGTACTATAACTGTAAAAGGGGGCAGATGAAACGATTAAGTGCCATCGACCTCCGGGGTGGTAAACGGCACCTAATTAGTGCCAACCACCACCCCGGTGGCAAGCCTAAAGGGGGGCAGAATGGGAATAAAGGATTATATCGAGTGGAATTTTCTATCGCAAAGTATGGAACTGAAATTAATTTAAAAGAACGCTAAAATGTTATGAATTTTCCGACAGGAAATTCCACTTGATATCAACTCAGAATCATGGTCTGAATCATCCCCTTCAGTATTCGTTACGGTGTCACTAACACCCATTAACTGAGCGTGCAGAGTTGAAAACATCATAAAATATTTACTCACTTGCGCTCATAAAGCCTAACGCACTTCTTACCATTTGCAAACATTTTGTACACAAAGTACTCGGTAAAAGAAAGCATAACTATAACATTCCAAAGGATAAGTAGAATTGGATGTCTTAAACACAGGCTAGCACTCACACTCCTGGATGTCAGTATAATAATGGGCGTGTATGTTCATAATTTGCGTAGAAGCATACACCCCCGTCTTAGTCGTAGCATAATCCATCGAGTAATACCTTCGTGAAATTAGCAGGTAAACTAATTGTTAGGCGGTAATGCATACCTTGAGATGGGAGTAATCCCGACCGAAAGGTTTTGGGCCATGAGATACGAGTACACTGGAGGTAGCGGTAGCGAACTTGAGACTTTCTTTTTTCGAAATTTATTTGTAGTTTTACTTTTTATTGGATCATTTAGTACGTATCCTGTTTAGCGGAAAGGTACCTAATTACAATGCCAGTTCGGTTAGCTCATAGTTTATTAAACATGGCGGTTCTCTTCTTGTCGTTTCGATGGCATTCATCAGCTGTATTGACATAACATAAGCTCATGACTATATTACTACGCATGAATTAAACTGGAAATTAATTAAATCATACAATATTAAATAAAAATCAATTATGTAAGCAAGTAAAATTTCATAATTTTAGTTAGAAAATAATGAAATTCGCGCGCATCGTGGCCCTTCTTTTAGTGACTGGTAAGCATGACGGGTTGTAGCCCAAGAAACATTCCATCCAGAGAACATTCCCGCCAAAACAAATCTCTGACATTTATTAAAATAAAACATTACATTAAAATAATACCCGTCATGTTTTACATACACTAGACTCCACCCGCGCGGCGCGAATCATATCGAGGTCTTCAACCTAAAATAACCCTCGATATGATTTGCGCCGCGCGTGGGACGAAACCCTTGACTCCAGTGGAACCCGCGGCCATGATATCTTCCGAATAGATGGCCAGAAGCAAAATACCAGAAGATAACGTGTCCAAGATTGAATGATTAGTTACTTAACTGCTCATTCAATCTAGGAACTTCCGTCCGAGATGCTAAGCAAGTCTTTTCTTTACTTCGAGTTCAGTTTAGAGTTAATATATATTTATATGGACAGTACAGCTCCTACATTACTTACAAAAGATATATCGTGGGTTGGACATTTCAAAGGCAACAACCTAATATCGATCTATGTCTGACAAATGAAGCTATTTTATCAACTGTCACGAGTACTTTCAATGGAAATACTTGCCTTCTATGTTTTATACACACACATACATAAGATAAGACAAGATAACCATACTTTATTCTACTTCTTCTTCCTGTCGTGTGGATTACCAACCCCATCAACTCTGGTGTCAGGGTTACTATTGAGCCGCCAAAGGCCCCTGACATGGCTCATGTAACGACTACTAACTTAACCGTAAGTAATAACCAGGACCAACGGCTTAACGTGCCTTCCGAAGCACGGATCATCTTACTTTCGGACAACCAGGTGATCAGCCTGTAACTACAAAGTGATTTTTCGTGATGTGCCCCCACCAGGATATATACTTTATTGATCACAACGGACACAAGATGAGACACACAGACATACAAAACATAATAAACACAATTATTAGTTATTTTTAGTTATTGGAAACATAATTATAGATACATAAAGATCACGCCTATTGCGCGTTGAAGTACCCAAATCACGGAAAACCACTTACTACGATCCTCATACACCACTTTTTCTTTTACCATTCTCATGAAAGTTTTCTTGCATGCTCGCTTGGTTTAGAGTACTGTTCACCTAGCCTATCTTTAAAACTTCGTAGATTTAGGCCTCTTCAAACTCTACCACTTACGCATCATAAATCTGTATGTTTTATATTAAGTATATTTATAATCTTACAACTATGTTATAAATAGGAATGAAATGCAGTTCGATGGTAAGCACTTAAGTTTCGGGCAGCTCGACCGATTTGGCTATTTCATATTGTATTTTTCGAGAATCATATCTAATCAGTAACTCAGGTTTAGAAAGTTCATAATTCAACTGTGTACTTACCCTTCTCGATCGACACTTCACTATATATTACAGGTGAGACCCCTAAATAGTTTAAAGGATCAATGATTCCGAACAATGTTGCCCAAAAAACCATGACTTCTTTGTGGTAAATAAAATGTAACCATATATACTGGTCTTGGATAATAATAAGGGTATGTGATTTATTTATTTTTAGTTTGCTGAACGGACATAGTAGATCGTATGTATCCCGAGGCCTTAGCCAAGTTGCAAATGATTACAAAAAAGGACATCAAATAAATAAAATTGACATAAGGTGACATATCAATCCCATAAATAATCGATTACACTGTCGTTTTTCGTAATCGTTTGCAACTGCGCTAAGGCCCTTGGAGTATTTGCTGTCGCGAGCTGATTGGTTACCTCTGTGCATACAGTGATCGGAGCGACAGGATCAATTTGGAAGCCGCAATTACCAAGGGATTTGGGTGTGGAACAGACGCGAAGACACGTCTGGAAGTTTGCCATAGATATTTTGGTTAAACCCCGATCATGACGACGTGGTGCATAACAATACTTCTGCGTGGAGGCTCTTTTATGGCCAAACGTTTGTATCCATCGCTCTACGGCCTCTGTGTTCCAGTGGTTGAGCATTGGGCTCACGATCCGGAGGCCCCGGGTGATGAGTCCAGTCGTTGATCTCACACACACAAGAGAAGACAAGAGAAAAATCGTGCAATACACCCAATGCTCCAGCAACAACCGTCGCGTCTATCAACAATGTTTTAAGCCGCGTGTCCACTTGGCAACATTTGGCGCACGACATGTTGCACAACAAGTTGTTCAACATGTTGAAAGTTAACGCGGAACTTTTGTTTACCAACGTTGTCTGTCTACACATCTACTACACGTCGGTCGTCGACAAAAAGTGGAAGTAGTGTTGTTGAGCTTCACGTCTCCACTTGACAACAATCGATGCTCAATTAACAATGATCTCTAAACAAACAACAATCTGCACGATATGTTACGCATCAGCTGACAACGTCGCGCGCTGTTGTGCAACGTTGCCGTACATGTTGAGCATTACGTGTTGCGCGTTGCGCGTTAATAGTTGCCAAGTGGATACAAGGCTTAAGCAATAAAATAATGACGTAACGGTATACGTAAGTAAGAGTCTATTCTTTTAAATACTTTTTCACTGCTTCGTGTTATTTATATCAAATAACCGCTAGCACTAATAATACTGGTTGTTGAAGGTCGAAGCTCGGAACTTATAACTTATTCAAGTAGAAGTAACCTTCAAAGTAACTAATAGGGCTTGATAAACAGCGTGTCTGTCATAAATATTAAATTAATGCGTTCTCTGTTATACAGCACAGCGAATATTCTTGACGTCGTCGTCATGGAGTGGGTACTTAGTTCATTATGCGATGACTGTACCTCCGACTGCCCCATTTAGGAATATAGCCGTGATCTTATGTTATGTTGTTCTCATCGTTTAAGTACTTAAGTGTTTTTATTTTTATTATTATTTTTATTTATTTTATTTTAATTGCCTTTACTTACTATTATATAGAGTTTTGGATTCATGACATGCAAATAAAACGAAAAAAATCGAATGAAATACAAAAAAATCTAACACACAATACATAACATGACTGAATTAGGGTAGGCAAAAGTACATTCATTGCAAGATGAACCGAGTACGCACACCTCACTGAGCAAAAAACTAAGTTTATGGTATAAAAACCACCTTGGTATAAAATAAATATCTATCCACTTAAATCACATTTCATCTTAAAACGCATACAAATAGAAGAACACGGAACAAGATTCGTAATTAAAACACACAATACCGAGTTCTTACCGCGTTATTCTCAGGGATATGAGTCTCCCGATATTTCAACACTGTTGCAAGAGTCATGATCACAAGACGACTGATGAAATTGGCCTGGAGTAGATACATCCTTTCTTTGCCGCTCGTTTCTACATTTGATGTCGGAATGTTTGGAACCATTTGAACTTGCACCAAACTCACTACGTCAAACTGCACTGACTGTGTTCTTGCGTTTTGTCACCACTTTAGGACGTTTTAAGTTTTTTTACAATACCTATCACTGAATTCCACATCACTACATAGTTTAAAACAAATTTGTTTGTTCTGTCCCTATGTACGCTTAAATCTTTAAAACTACGCAACGGATTTTGATGCGGTTTCTTAATAGATAGAGTGATTCAAGAGGACGGTAAATTAATCTTAATATTATCTGAATAATATTCATATCTTAAACTTAATCAGATAAATTATGTATAATAACATCCACTAAATAGTGGAGAAATACTGTTATTTTTGAGGTTTTTAATGCGATGTCGTAAATAATTTCACTTTTTCCACTTATACATTGCAAACGCAGGATGAACCCTACAAGATTTATCAAAATAATGTATTGTATTCTATAATTTAAACCCGTCACTCGTAACTAAGCTCCGTTTTCGCACCAGAAAGAAGCTTTTCATGCTCTAAAGGACTCTCAGAAGATGTAATTGTCTGTAGCAGTGAGTGAACTGCTCTTTAAGAATTTGATCCTGTCTGTCTTCGAGCCTTTAATAGAATGAAAGAAGGGAAAGACGGGAGTGAGCATACTACTTTGATCCTGTCTGTCTTCGAGCCTTTAATAGGAATGAAAGAAGGGAAAGACGGGAGTGAGCATACTACAGGCTTTCTCCCGGTAATTATTTTTTTGTAATATTAGGACTTTGACATAGTAGGACTACAGATGTTAGGACATGCGATAGATAGGATGACATTACGAGTAATTTGTATTTCTTTATTTTATTTAATTTGTATTAGGATCATTAAATATAACAAAATACACAATCATTATTTTTCAAAGGGTGCCCTGGGCATTGACTTATTATAATAAAAATCAAGGAGGTAGGAAAAGTTTTGAAAACACTTTTAAAAAAATTGGATTTCGACACTTTTCGTGTAGGCGTAGCATAAATAAAATAAATGTTTAATAACTAAAACCCGACGACGGAAAAATCGTGCTCTGAAAAGTATTAAACAAGAAAATAAATCTCTGACATATTACCACCGGATGATCAAAACGCTTCTAGTGATATCTCATTTGTTAAATACTGTCAGGTGGTTTAGAAGTTAACTGGTTATAGATGTGCATACACACATACATAAGTACATATATAGCGGTAAAACTCATAACCCTCCTTTATGCTTCGCCACAGTCGGGTAAAAATACGTCCGTGATATATCCGCACTTCACGAGAGTGCGAATTCGATGTCAAAAACCCAGTTTTCATAATATCAGAATATGGCCCCAATCTAAACTCCGTTAAAGTCCATTGTCGAGTTTTTTCAGGCTAGCAACAATGCAAAGGTATTTCTAATAAAGTCAGTTATGAAAAATTTTCATAGCCGGTCGTTCATACTTCCGTCCATGAAATCACAAACTAAATATTCAATAAAAGTCCGGAAAAAACAGAGGAAGTTCAACATCAATAACAAAATTCAATACAGAACTAAAACTACAGTTTTGTTAGTTTTATGATCATATAATATATGCGCATGCGTGTATATGTCACCGTAAAATTGTAAATAACGTTAGATTATAATCTATCTCGCGAGATTGTGAACTGTCGAAAAATTGTGAAACGTAATATACTGCTTACAATTTAACGTATTATTATTCGTCAGATTATAATCTATCGAAGTAAAACTGTTAAATCACAATCTTACAATTGTCAAATTGTCAACTGTCCGACGGCTGTCCCTGATTGGTCGGCCTTACAGTAGACCGTTCTGTGTCCATAGAGTTAGGAATAAAACACAGATGTCAGTCAAATAAAATAAATGCTTTTCCAGATTGTGAAATCAAGTACGTATTTATTAATTATTTAGTAGGTAATCAATATTTCTGACATCACATGGTAAGAAAAAATTTAACGTATTATTATTCGTCAGATTATAATCTATCGAAGTAAAACTGTTAAATCACAATCTTACAATTGTCAAATTGTCAACTGTCCGACGGCTGTCCCTGATTGGTCGGCCTTACAGTAGACCGTTCTGTGTCCATAGAGTTAGGAATAAAACACAGATGTCAGTCAAATAAAATAAATGCTTTTCCAGATTGTGAAATCAAGTACGTATTTATTAATTATTTAGTAGGTAATCAATAATTCTGACATCACATGGTAAGAAAAAATGTATCAAAATTAAAAAATCTGAAACGTATCATTCAGTATACTTTTCGTGTGTAAGATAAACATGCTGGCGGCATAGGGGTGGCCCAAGGGCCACCCCCGCCGCACCCTAACCTACTGTTATGCCTTGTAAAAATTATGACAAAACACTATTATTCAAAAAAGAATTATGGATATCTATTTATTAATCCCAAAAATAAGTTATACCTAACAAACCAGTATTCCTAGATGTTATTATGGGAAAGTAAAACTATTATGCTAAAAAACGTTATGCAAAAAGGATTATGATAATTAAAATTATGACAAAAACATTTATGCATTTTAACAACAATCTCGCGAGATTCAAATCGATAGATTATAATCTAACGTTATTTACAATTTTACGGTGACATATATAACACAAATAAATACATCAACTGGGGAGCAGATACTACATTAAAATACTATAGCGCTAATTCCTTCACATGTCAACTTATATTATTTTAAGTTATTCCCGTCATTTTCTTATCGACCGAAAAGAAAAGGAACGCATGATTGACAACTAACTGTTAATAGTTTAAAGTGAATGAATGAATAACCCGAGCGAATAGGTATCTCAGTGGTATGGAACCCCTTTGACGTGTGCTGTCGACTTAATTCTGTCGGGTTATTGGCCAATGTACAATTTTTAAAGAGTTGTTTTAGGTTCCATAATTATTATGGCTGACGATTACCCGTCCTTTTCCTTTTCGGTGGATTTCATTTCATTTAATTGATTCATTGATTTTACATGTGTATATACATAGGATCTTATAACTAGCTTAGCATTAATGTAAACGCTGATTAAGGCACTGCAATATTTTATCGACATTTTAACAAAAAACAATAACAATATTCGATTGTAAAAATAAATATTAAATAGAATATAATTTATTGAAAAGTTTAAAATATATTTAAAATGTAAATTGTAAAATTAAACAATAAATAAATGTCAAGGATAATTAGATGTTCTCTACGGTAATAAGCATCATTGATGTAAGTAAGTAGTCGTTACATGAGCCAAGTCAGGAGCCTTTAGCGGCTAAATACTCGTAATAACCCTGACACCAGGGTTGATGAGTTTGGTAATTCACCTCATAACCCACATGATAGAAGAAGGACCATTGTATACTTAGACTCACGTGTATTTATCCCTAATGGAATGGGTATACCTACAAGTAATCAGAAGACAACTTGCCACTTTTGGTAAGAAATAAATATAAGTAGGTACCATACAGTTCGCAAGCAGTTAACATGATTGCTTATCGGCGGTGAAAAGCTATTACCGCGCACCAACGTTCATATCCAGTTGCCAATTTTCTGCAACTCCACATTGATTACAAACTGCTATTAAATGACTGCACACTGATATTACGCTGGAAAAAAACTCCGGCGATGTAACGAATTTCCGGTTGTGGTAATCTATATAAATCAAACCGATGTTTTGGTAATTTCTCGATCATAAAAAGCTATGTCTGAATGTGTCTCCAAAGGGAATTGTACATACATACATAAACTCACACCTATTTCCCACCGGGATAAGCAGAGACTATAGAATTTCATTTGCTTCGATCCTGACACACTTCTCTTGCTTCCTCCACATTCATCAATCGCTTCATACACGCACGCCGGTTCAGACTAGAACCACAGATGACAGATGACAACACAGATACAGATGTAAGACCTCCTAGGTCTTCCTCTGCCAGCCCTACCATCAACAAAGGGAATTGTCTTCTTAAATATCTAATAATAAAATTAGGTTAAGTACTTTCCTTTTATATTATTACTAGATTTCGCGGTTCGCGGAACGGCTCCCCATTCATAATGTAGGTACCAAAATTGCGAAAAGTCCCATATAAAAATTCACCCCCTCTTTGAAGTTGGGGGCAGATTTCCACAAAAAACATGACACACGTTTTTTTGTTGGTCACAAATTGTCCGCATACCAATTTTAAGCTTTCTACCTTAAAAATCGCGGAACGCTACGTATAAACTTCCATCCCCCATTTTAGGGAAGTGGGAGTTAGAAAGAGACAAAATATAGCCTATGTCACTCTCCGTTCCTTTAACTATCTCCACTTAAAAAAATACATCAATTCGTCGCTCCGTTTTGCAGTGAAAGACGGACAAAGAAACAGACACACACTTCCCCATTTATAAAATTAGTATGGATTATATTATTATTATTGTACATGGCTGAAAAATATCCTGCGAGGATCATAATATATGCCCACTTCAAGCTTCCTCAACCAACTCTCTGGCGCAACCGCAACCGTCACACTATGCAATATCAAAGTCTTATGTCACAAAGTGAACGAGTGCCCTTTACACCGGTTCTCAGGTGGCATAACCGAGGAGCATAGTAGCTATGTTTAATATGTTGTTATTAAATTTCGATCTACTACCAAGCAGAGTCACGAGCCACTTTCGATCATAATAACCCGAAACAAAAGTGACATATGTTTACCAACTAAAGTCCACATCAATCAACGTCTCCTAAGTAGCGTTATCCCAAACGTAACCGAACCTGAGGATTTGACAGTCCAGTTTTTACGAAAGCGACTGTCCGCTTGTCCTTCCAACCCGCGAAGGATATACTAGCCCAATATAGGTTAGGTTAGGTTCCGAAACGAATTTCTGGGGAATGTGGATTTCCCGTGGTTTTCGAAAAGAATTTCGATAATTTCGAACCTGCCACCTTGTAGAGAGAGTCAAGCGTACTTCTAAAAGGGCTACTACGGCTCTCTAGAGGTAGACATACCTATTTTAATGTAGCCCGGATACCTGAAGTGCGTAGGGTCAGCAATGAAGGCTCACCCGTCACCTACAGTATGATTGTAATCCACTGTATGATAAATGGCTGGTTTGGGGAGGATTAGTCGATTGCGGCCAAAACCCCCTGAGTCATAGCCAAAATTTGCCGGGTAAGTCATAGACGGTTGCAATATGAAGCTCAATATACAGAAGTACAGGATGAGAAAATATTTTTCCTATCTTATCACACTGCTTTTTAACCTTTGATAGGTTTACTCTTGGTCCCAGACTTGCCCGAAGGCATTGGCGAGGCCTAAGATGGAGCTCGCCAAAAGGCACAACAGGTACCTTTGCCAGTTCACTCTGGCCTTGTAAGCACCCGGGTTATATGCATTCGGAAATACAGAAGACGGCAAAGACACTCCATAGCAGTGCAATGCTAAGCATGGACCTCGCTACCTTCCGTTCTTCTCTGTCCCGAGTAATCTCTTTTCACTCTTTGTGAAAAGTATACAACTCATTTCTCTAGCAATTCTTGGGACTGACTGCCTTTGCCTTTTCGTCCAGGAGGTGTTCTTCAGTGACTTATTTTGCTCTTCTATTCTGCAAATATCACCAGCCAGTCTTCTGAGCACAAGAGAATATTCATGATTTTTATTTATTCAAATCGCGCCTCACTCTCTACTTGTACCGTATAGTTAAAGGAAAAGTTGGCAAGGATGAAAACTACACTTCTCATCAAAAAAATCGAAACACTTCCGTTTTGATTGTTTCTGTCCGAATTTAACACAAAAAAGAATTCATACGATGAAAAAAAATACATAAATGTATAGCTGGCAGTTTGGCCATTACAGTAATAAGCGAAAATTCTAAATTCAAAATTAGAATTTCATTTGTTTATCTTATAAACGAAATGAATCACTGTTTTGAGACAAATGTGTGTTTAGGGTTGGAGTACATTTAGCGTTTAAAAACTAAAAATTGGCGCCTATCCTTAAACTTTTTGTTTTTTATTTCAATACTGTGACTTTGGGACGTCTGAAAAAAGGTTTTTTTTCTAAAACGTATGGATACTTCGCCCACAGAAGCCGCCCAAGTTGTGGCATTGCTGGATTCTGGCCTTAGTCAGCGTGTTGTGGCTGCAAGACTGCATCTAAGCCTGTCATCTGTTCATAGAGTCTATAAACGTTATCGGGAGACTGGTTTGTTCACGCGCCGTTCAGGATCTGGCAGGAATCGGGTCACTTCTGAGCGAGATGATCGATTTATTGTAACAACTTCTTTAAGAAATCGACGCCTTAACGCTTTTCAACTGCAGCCGCGGCTTCGTGTTGTACGAAGGGTGGCTGTAAGTGACTCTACAATTAGAAGAAGGTTGAAGGATCGTGGACTGGTACCGCATAAGCCAGCAAATGGGCCGAAATTAACTGCAGACCATCGAAGAGCGCGCCTTAACTTTGCACGTGAGCACCTAAATTGGTCATACCTACAGTGGAGCAAAGTTCTCTTTTCTGATGAGTGTAAAATTATGCTGTATGGTAACGACGGAAGGAACAAGGTCTACAGAAGAGACGGAGAACGCTATGCACAATGCTGCATTGAAGAAAAGGTCAGCTATGGTGGCGGTTCGTGGACGGTTTGGGGAGGAATCAGCGCCGACGGTAGACAGAGCTTGCTTTCGTGTCTGGGCCACGTCTGCCTGCACTAAACTGTCATCGGTACGTCGAAGAGTGTCTCGAGCCTCATGTGATGCCCTATGCACATTTATTGGCAACGGCTTCATATTCATGCACGACAATGCTAGGGCTCACACCGCGGGCGTCGTACGAGATTATCTTAACGAAGTCGATATCTCTATTATGAATGGCCAGCAAGAAGCCCGGACATGAATACCATTGAACATCTGTGGGATGAATTAAAGAGACGAATTCGAGCAAGAGATCCTGCCCCAGAAACACTTAGCCAGCTGCAAGATGCAATCCAAGAGGAATGGGACAATATACCACAGCATGTGATCGTGACTCTCATCCGATCGATGAAGAACCGTATGGACGCAGTAATTAGAGCTCGGGGAGGGAATACAAGTTATTAAATAAACGTTTTTTAGCTTTTTTTTTCATTTACGTGTGTTGTTTTATCCATTTCCTTTATACTCCATACGGAATAAAAATGACTCATTTAACAAAATACGAAACCTATGAAAAATTCATTTAATTTAGAACATTAACATTAAGATTTGATAAGCTCATATTACTCACTATTAAACGACATTTAACATTTAATCCTAAATGTACACATTTTTCTGATAATCCTGACAAAACGTAAACTTGCAAGGTGTTTCGATTTTTTTGATGAGAAGTGTATATGGTACAGTGTCTTGATCTATTTGTGTGCCACATTTTACCCCCCAGCTGTTAGGTGTGAAGCAGACAGTGGTAGACACTTCAGTATTTACCAATTATACTTAAATTGGGGTGGAAGGAACTGTTAATCGTTATTGAGTAAAATTTTGTTAGTAGTATAAGATTAGTCATCTCATGAAAACACCAAACTAGTTTGCTAAACGATTTTCGATAAAGGTAATCGTGCCATATACCAATCCCTTTCCTCTATTCCCATGAACTGATATCCAAAACCACAGTTTTGGCACACTTCCAAAGTAATAAGTTAGTTTATCTCAAAGTATCCTCCCAAAGGACCAAGATTTTTTTTTTTCCTTTCGAACTCTAATTTAAAGTAATTGTTAGAAAATATTCTATCGACAAGCCGCCTTCACCAACCTTCCTTCTTTTCTTTACTTTTTTCTTTTTTTTACCTTCTTCACGCCGATTATTTACGTAGGCTTGCTTAAAATAGACATAATAAATAACCCCCTATTAGAAACCCATTACAAGTAAATAAATTTCTCTAAATCTTTTAAATATTTATATAATATGTTTTTTGAGGAAGTTCGTTAATAATTATAACAAAATGATTTTATTTATGGATTGAAATTACATTCGAGCCATACTGGAAATGACAGGATTGTTCTAAATGTATCCGTTAATTTCGCACAAATGTCATCAACTATATTACAAAAAAAAATTACAACAGGCAGGCATTCACCAAACAAGATTCCAGGGAAGCCCTTCAATTAAGTAAGTACTATCTAGACAACTTGAGATCAACCCTTGGCTTTTGCAAATTCCAATCCCAATACTTACTTTAGACACAGTCAATTACAAAACCACAATTCATCAAACTACGTATGATATAATTTTGGACAAAGAAAAAAATCACAATAGAAAAAGAGCAAATAGTACCAATTTCACCAGCCTATACCGACCAAGATTCATACACTCCATCAAAAAAGGGTATGAAAAACAAAGAGCATGAAACCCCCTATAAAGTGTTCGTGTCAACATCGATCACGCGCAATCTGTTCGTGTAATACTTGCAGAACGTCTGACGATATAAATCAACGCCTGCAGCCAATACTCACTTCCCCTTCATAGATCGTAGGGACGTACTTCATACTACGACGTCACAGGTAACAGCTCAATAAATCTACTCAGTTGAACTAATTAGCACCATTTGGCTAATACGTTGCCAGTGATGTGCAACGTTGAAGCGACCGGGCGTAACCGGGGGAATATTTACAAATCCTACTAGTTTAGGAAGTGTTACTCTACACTGCAAATACTTCCGAATGGGTTTTAATGCAATTTTACAATAATATAACTTTGTTATCTGCGAGCTGTTTTGACAGGCGTTGCAAAAACTACTGTTAAACTATAATACTCGTATATGATATATGTATAACGTATTGCAGAAAGGACAAAAAACGCACGGCAGTATACAGGTTGTTAGTGACATCGTAACGAATACTGAGGGGGATGTTTCAGACCATGATTCTGAGTTAATATCAAGTGAAATTTTCCGTCGCGTCGTATCTTTTATGAGTACTAATTGTACAGTTTATAAAACATTCAGAACAATGCCAACCAACGTGTTTCTACGAAATACTCTGTAAGCCACTAAAACAGCACACTAAACTTAGTACGTAGGTGTGAAACATAAGCTGTGACAATGTAACAGGTAGCACAGCCCTACCCTACATCCTACCCTTATTATTTATCGTCGTTCGAGATTGATGTAGCTCCAGATCTGTTTCCTTCACGGCAATTAACGTTTTGACAACGGACGACACGGGTTTCAGCCAATTCTAAACAATGAAATATTTACAGGATTATTCAGTGAGACTCGCCTTCATTACAAATTGATTGAAATGTATATCATTCTGTCATTACGGTTTCATATCGCAGCTGGAGATTATTTATTTAGGATTCATTGATTTGAGAGCAAATTTATTGAAGTTTATTAAAAAGTAAAATAAATCATGGATGAAATTGTTGTTGTAAGTTCCATGCATGGACAGGAACATGAAGAAAAGATAAGATATTTCATCATGGTACATTCTCCGCACGTGGTGCAATGGTGCAGAAGTGGTGTAGAGGAACTAGCCGGCTCTACAATATTCCCTAGAAGATAATTAGTATGTTTCATTAAAAGAAAGAAAGTATTTGCGGAATGACAGGTAAATGGCGGACGGTTGTTTGCACAAGAGAAAAAGTACAAAATTATACAACGTTTAAAATAAAGAAAGTTAAAGAAATAATAATCATTTCCTTTTTTGTTCGGCTCTTGTTGTGTGGACTGTAGTAGATGGTGAGAGGTCGAGGGTTCTACTTCCAAGTGCAAACACCAGTTTGTTCCTTGTCACTATTTATTTATATAAAATATATTTTATACAATTGTTACACATTCGCGGGAGGCGTCGGCCATTGAAATCGGTACAAAATTGCCATATCAAAATATTCTCAATTAGATAATATTTTCATACTTGTGTTGCCAGCAATAACTCATGTATGTCTAACGTATAAGATTTATTTATGTCACAATGGATTGGATAACATAACCTAGTTACTATACAAGTTCATCCTTTGTGGCTCCGAATAACTCAATGGATAACAAAGGCGATTTACGCATTAACAGAATGTAACTTAACTTAACCGACTTACCTTTACGTATATACAAGTATCAGTGATATCGTAACAAAACATTCGAAGGATGATTCACTTGATATCAACTCAGAATCATCTCCCTCAGTATTCGTTACGGTGTCACTAACACTCATACGTGCTCGTATGAACATCTGTACGTGCTTGTACGTGGTGTTAGTGATATCGTTACGAATAATAAATAGGATGATTCAGCTCATTTTTCTGAGTTTACATAAAGTTAAATTTTCCATCGCAGAAGTAAACAATTCAAAATAATTAAAAAAAAAACTAGACTTGAATTTGGCCACCGAAAATTCCACTTGATATTAGAATCATGAGCTGAATCATCCTCCTCAGTATTCATTATGATGTTACTCTATTATATTATATAATAAGAAATTAAAAAATGTTCTGCATTATCAATTCTTGACCCCATTATATGGAGTAAATGAACAATTTTTAAAGTCTTCAATGTTTATTAATAAAGTTACTGTTTTAATTACGATAAGTACCTTATCATAAAAAGCGGTAGAAATTGTGATAAAATAAGATCCGCGTTTAAAAAAGTAAATTAATTTTAAATTAATAAGGTTCTACGAACGATTTTAGCACAGTATTAATTACGTGGAACCACAATAAATGTAACCTTTATTTTTAATATATTACGTAGTAAATGAAAGTGTACTATATTTTATCGAATTTCGCAACCCTGTGCAAAAACAGTCTTAAATATGCCTATGCCCAGTCGGATTCTTATCTGGCATCCCTAACAATGGTCTTTCAAGAATACTCGAGCATGTAAATGATGCTTGAGTTGCGCTTAGCGTTTGAGAACTGACAATTATTCTCGATTGTTTTTTTATTTTTCATTATAGAGAGCAGTCAAGAGGTTCATGATTGACGTGAGTTCGAACGGAACAAAATACTGGAATTGTAAGTTCGACTATCCGATTCCAATTGTATATATCAGTGAATAGAACACGAAATTAAACATCGCAATACTGGAAGCATTGACCTCTTAAAGTTTCGTTTATGGAGACACGACATGTTTAGCGGGGCGTAGAGCGGGTAGGGTTGTGCGTTGAGCGGAGAGTTAGGTTGAGCATTGAGCGGAGGGTCGGGTTGAGCGTTGTGCGCGGAGGGCCACGTTGAGTGAACCATTTAATGCCCTGCCCAACGCCTAGTTATCTACAAACCTACACAAAATTACCAGTACTTATTATAATAGGACAGAGGATCAATTTTCTTAATATTAAGTATTTAGTACAAGTTTCACTGAGTATTTAGAACCCACAAAACACTCTTCCATATCAAGTTTTTTTACAAGGACAGTGCACTATTATGCGTTAATAAAGTAAGTATAAAATTTTAAATAAAGCTTCTACCTATCTAGTATCTACTTATCTATGTACTTATGCACTTTAGCACAAAAACAATATTTTAAGAGCATCAATCACAGTTTTCAGCGGTCACGCTCTGAAGTTAAATCTCTATTGTAAGTGTTTCCTTATTTTGTTTGATGCAATAAACTTTAATTTGAATTTAGAAACATTTCAAAATTAAAATAATTTACTTGCCTCTTTATTTCACCAAGTTTTGCGAACTCATTTGTGTGCAACAACACAACGCAGCTGAACATTTTTAGGTCAATTTTAGTGAGTTTGGAAGGACCTGAACAAAATGTTAGCGGTCGGCGGAACATGAAGTGCCACTTAAACCGACTGGTTAGCAGACCGTCGAAACCTCTTAACCGAGAACTTTTGAATTTTACCTGATCATTTTCAAGTGATTCTACTTACTGTGAATTGTGCTACTACAATAGAGCCAATGATGTATGTTATAAGCTTGTTCAACAAACATTTTAGCTACGAAAGTACCTACTTGATACCTCGTCTTTATAGCCCTTCTTTAAGCAGTAAAGGCGCTTTTTTAGTATAGTACTGTAGTTATAGATCTTGAAGTATCTATTGAGGAGTCCCTATTACAAGTTTTTGACTGACTTCCTAAAGGAAAAGTTCTCATAAAGAATTTCCAATGAGTTTGAAGGAGGATTATACTCACTGTGGTCCCCGGGCTTGCACCAATGAGTTACTAATTTATCTTAAGTGCACACTAACACAGTTGGCACGACTATTATAGATGGCGATACGGCTCACCACCTCTCACGTTAGTCTAGCAGTAAGCTCGGTGAGATGTGGATACTTAGTTAACCTTGCGATGGATGTACCTCTTACTACTCCAATTGGGATATTAGTCGTAGGCTTATAGGCTTAAATGACTAGAAGATATGTTCCAGTACAACAGCGTTACTGAGGATATCATTCTATTCGTCAAGTTATATCACACGACATATTCAGCATAATCATCATCATCATCATCATCACCAGCCCATTAACGTCCCCACTGCTGGGGCACGGGCCTTCCCTATGGATGGATAGAGAGATCGGGCCTTAAATCACCACGGTGGACCCAGTACGGATTGGTGGTTATTAACGACTGCTAATGCAGCCAGGACCAACGGCTTAACGTGCCTTCCGAAGCACGGAGAAGCTCGAGATGAAAACTTTTTTTGTGGTGACTCATCCTATGACCGGCCTTTGCGAAAGTTGTTCAACTTCTACAATCGCAGACCGAGCGCGTTTACCGCTGCACCACCAAGCTCCTCAATTCAGCATAATAAACAACATAAAACATTCTTGGATTTCTGTTTCGTTCCTGACCGACGATGTGCGCGGAACGGCACTCAAGTTGTTGTAGAGACATACCGTTTCAACAATTGCATATTGGCCATTATTCTCGTTATTATGGAGGAATGGCATAAAATATTCCAAGCATAGAACTATCGAGCCTTGACCGGAACGGTGTAGAGCCCTCCACTGCATAGATGCGCCATTTAAAAACACTCAACTACAAACTGGGTTACGAGACTAAACGGAAAATGGCGTTGTTTGTACGAACAAATAATGGGCTTCCAAGTTTTAAATTAATATTCTTTTTGTTTATTTTTCTCTGAAGTTTTCACGAACCTCTTCCTTAGTAGATAAACAGGGGGTAAAGCGCCGATTTGGGTGCTTTAAACTTAGCTATCTTCTGACTTTCTTCACGATGTAATGCGTGGTATCATTGTAAATATTATACAGGTGTGTGTGTCACATTTATACAATGCAACGCCACATCATAAACTAAATATGTATATCGATGCTGATTCCAGTACACACAATATCATTTTATTTTAACACTTTGAAGGACAAAACGTCTAATGACAAGTCATCAAGTTGTCATACTCTCATACTACCTATTATAAACCATCAATGACCATGGTCTCTGTCCGTGAAAGGGTTAAGTTACACCTGTCATTTTCTTATCCACTAAAAAGGAAAGGGACGGACAATCGACCAGCATACAATTTATGAAACGCACGTTAATTTTAGGCAGAAATAAAAACCCTCCCAAAATTTTATATTGGCGAATAATAACACGACAGAATTAAATTGACAGCACACGTCATATAGGTTCAATATTAGCGGGATGCCTATTTTATTCGCCCGTCTTATATTCACTCATTCATTTTATAATTAACAGTTGTAAATCATCCGTCCCTGTCGTGTTTGGCGGATAAAAAAACGACTGGTATTGCTAAAATAAAATTAGGAGGTGTCTACAGAAATCTAGGCCATTGCAATAGTTAAATTAAACTTAATAGCCGCTATAGACAGGTACTTAGTAATGTCGCGTAATATTCTGTTCTTGTGTGGGTTGCGTGTAAGTTGCCTTAATATTATGCAATAGAATCCTTATGGAAAGAAATAAAAATAATTCAATACGTTAATGTCTTACAGTTTCTGCGTAATACTTTGCTTTAAAAAGGAATTTAATAACACAAAATTTCTTTCAACTATTTTGTACTTAGACTTTGGAATAACATTAAATCAGTCAACCCGAGCAATTTCGAAGAAAAAGTACCCAATCCCTTTCAAAATGTCACTGTAATAGCAACAGAGGAACATTTATTGCAAGGTTATATTGATTGGCTAGACGGGTGAATCCTTTGCCCTTGTAGCAAAAAGTAAATAGGTACTTACCTAAAAATAAATGATAAAAAAAAAAATACAACTGTTTAGATACAATCAGCTTCAGACAGTATATTGGTTTTTTTTTATTGACGTGACTTATTGTAGATTTGCCGCAGATGGCATTAACTACTTGGCCGGAGAGTATATTGGTACATATTGTAATTGTTATTCAACGTTCTTAGAAGATTAGATGTAACTCCTGCGCTAGGCTAAAATCCGTATTGTATACGTAGAAGTCACTACGAGTAAATAAAACATCAAAAACTATTCTCTATTTCATGTTTACGTTAGAATCCTTTCGAGTTATTGAGTTATGGTAAAGCTGTGGATTCAAGATGGCTGACATTACCATAGATACTAAAAGAAGATTCGGTATTTAGTGTATGTGCGTGTAATTACAATTTTGGCTTAATTTGAACGTGACTTTTTTACGTTTAGATAATAATTTCCGAAAACCTCGCAAATGCATTTTCAACAAATAAAAATTGGACAGGTTAAAAATTATTCATATCAGGTTAGTAATTAGGTATAAAAATTGTTTTAAATTGGTACACATACATACATACATAAATAAGAGCAGGCTTATTTTACAATCCAAAGTGTAATACAATAGTGATTCACTTTTGATTCGTTAACTGTGGTCTCTGAAACCTCCCACAGTGGTCCGCGAAGTCGCCAGTGATCATTAAAATTATATTTTGAATTTTAATATAAATGTCAATTAACGACGCAAAGCTCTCACATTTCTTTAAAATACCTTTCGCAAATAAACCATTCCAAATACTTAATATCTTTAATTCTTTATTGGTGCAATCATGTGTACAAAGGTTCTTAAATTAATGTTTATTGCGCTAATTAGCTAGTGGTCATTCAAACGGTCCCTGAACATTAAAAGGTTACGAATATTCGACTCTCATCAAAATTTTCATACAATAACTTCACTTTACACTTGATACAAGTAAAAATGTCAAGAACTAAAGTGAGCTAGCTCTAGTGTTTGAGTTCGCTTTCCATTTTAAGGCTGCATTAACCCAATTTACATTAACTAAAGGCATGTCTGACTATGCAAAGCCTAAACTAATGAGGCATCCTCTTCATAGAATTCTTCCTACGCATGTATCGCTATGAGAATACATAGTACCATTATAATGAGCATCACTCGATAGGTTTGTTGCAATCGACTTGTTTATAGTACATTACGAGTATTACGTGTATTGAGATTTTGTTGAAGAATTAGGTTTGCCTTAGGGACCACTGAAGGCTCACACCCGGTACAATATTTAAGACAACAGGTCTGGAACTAATAACTTATTTGTCAAACTGCCGCAATGCACCCAAGAATACGTGGATTGTGTCGAAATAGTCTACAAAACAGAGCTGACGACAATCTGATGGAACGTCACAGATTCAGTGACGAGAAAGGTTGTAGGAGTTGGAGCCTTGCCAACGATACCGAGGACTAGGTGAAATATTAAAAAAGGGAAAGGCAGATTTCGACTTGTGTTATTGCTAATGAGTTGGTAAAATAAACTGCCTATATGCGTCCCACTGCTGGGCACAGGCCTCCCCTCAATCAACCGGAGGGGTATGGAGCATACTCCACCACGCTGCTCACTGCGGGTTGGTGGAGGTGTTTTTGCGGCTAATAGCCGGGACCAACGGCTTAAAGTGCCTCCGAAGCACGGAATCATCTTACTTTTTCGGACAGTCTCACAAAGTGATTTCGACAATGTCCCCATCGGGAATCGAAACCCGGACTTCCAGATCGTGAGCCTGACGCTCTAACCACTAGACCACGGAGGCTGTTAATGAGTTGGTACTTGATTTTAATCTGATAATATACAAGCATATTGAATGCGCTGAAGTTACACGCACGCCCGGGACAATGTATACAAAAATGTGAATCTTATCGAGTGCCGCTTTACTTACCACGTAACTGCGAGCGGGACAGACAGTCCGCGCGCTCTCTCTTACTTAGCTGCTTGCGGCACTTTAGACTAAAGTAAAACCCAGAGGGGGTGAGGTTGCGGCACGACGGGTGGAGGTGGAGACCCAGAGTCCCGACGTGCCGGTAGTACTACAGGAGTAGGTACTAGTAGTAGTACTCGTAAGACAGGAGTGGAACAGTAAACACAATACAATATAAAGAACAATAAAGAAATAAGATGCTTACTCTTATCAAGATCGCGGATGTAATGAGTCAGAGCAGAATAAAAGGAATTGTGGAATTGAAAAGAATTTCCAAATTTAAAAATGTTTGGTGGTAAAAGGAGAGGCCAGTACGTGCAGAGTTTGCACTCTGCTTCTTTTGCTACAAGGTTAATCAGCTCGGCGCTCGATACGGATTGGTGCGGGTCGGAGAGGTTACCTTTCTATAGATATGCAATATTATTCTTTATTCTATGGTACAAATTACCCCGGACGGCACCCGTAGCTAAACTAAGCTTTAAAATCCTAAGTTGGGTTTTATGACATGCCAGGGATAATAAACAGCGAAATAACAACAATAAATATAACTTAAACAAGGCTAAAGAAACTGAGACTTAGGGTGCGATCCTATTGAGTCGAAACGGAGCGAAGCGAAGACCTGTAGATATGATCAGTCACCAATCGGAGCTCAAAAGAGGCCCCTTAGAGCATAGAATAAAGAAAGAAAATACTAGTACGTCATCATCCTTCTGCCCTTATCCCACTCCAGTCGGCACATCATGTATTCCTCTTCCATTCATTTCTGTCAGTCGCCATCTCGGAACTCACACCTTTAACACACATATCCTTCTTTTTACATATAAACTGCCTATATACATCCCACTGCTGGGCACAGGCCTCCCCTCAATCAACCGGAGGGGGTATGGAGCATACTCCACCACGCTGCTCCACTGCGGGTTGGTGGAGGTGTTTTTTACGGCTAATAGCCGGGACCAACGGCTTAACGTGCCCTCCGAAGCACGGAATCATCTTACTTTTTCGGACAATCAGGTGATTCAAACCTGAAAAGTCCTTACCAAACAAAGGACAGTCTCACAAAGTGATTTCGACAATGTCCCCATCGGGAATCGAACCCGGACCTCCAGATCGTGAGCCTAACGCTCTAACCACTAGACCACGGAGGCTGCTTTTCTTTTTACAATTCATCTAAATTTTCTTGGGTCGTCCCCTATATCCATTCATATTCATAACTTTCCTCGTTATATGCCTTTCATCCCTCCTCATTACATGCTCATACCATGCTAACCTGTTGCTCCACAATTTCTCAGTGACCGGCGCTACTTTCAGACTTCCTCTTACCTAATCTTGTCCATTCTGGTCATACCACACATCCATCTTTACATTCGTATCTCTGCCACATATACTCTTCTTTCATCCGTCTCCTTTGTCGCCCAACATTAAAAATAGGTACTAAGTACGTATAGATTGGTAATTGGGTATTTGACTGAACTGAACAGAAGCCAGTCTAAGATTGATCAAAAATCTATCACATTTATATTTGTTCTTATTTTCGAATTTTATTTATGAATTAAGAAACAATGAGTACGACGTCTGACCGCTTTTATTGATGACGTCACAGGACAGTATTTCCACCAAACTCCAAAGAGAACTTTCGTTTCGATATTATTATAAAGTATCTCATTTGACTAGGTTTTCAAGTAGCCTATTCTCCACCCCGCATTAATTCGTATCGGGCACCGAACTATGTCTTCTGGATCTTACTTTAGTCTTGGATGGCTGTATGTCGCTGAGGAGTAAGGGGAGAACGCACGGATGATATCTACCTGCGAGTTAGGCGGCTCACAGTAAGAATGAGATTTTTATTAAGTCTCCGGGGTGTGCTCAGCGGGCTTAGTACCGTAAGCATGCGAGTCTTTCTCGCCTCGACATACGTCACCCATCACTCTTTCACAGTACTGCACAGAATGAGACAGATGATCTCTGTCACGGTGAGAAAGAGTCGCGTGCTTACTGTGCTAAGCCCGCAAAGCGTCGTCTCTCTCGCACTCGTGCTGGAAAGAGAGTGTCTTCTTTCCCGCTCCCTGATTTGTACTCTATAGGTACGTCTCCGCTCCGCTACGCTCAGTGGAGACACACAGCGTACCCTAAATTGAAGATACCAGTAAAATACAAGCCATTCTGTGTTATCTCCGCGATGAAATAATAACTTCAGTCTGTTTTATGACCGCCGCGTTGTTAATAAGTTATAGCCAGTATACTTGGACATTAAATGAAGATGTTTTATTACTACAATATTGCTTGTCAACAACATTCGATAGTCATAAAATTAGTATATAAGTATATTTACATACAAATGTTTATAATTTTCTAAATACACACACATACATACATAACTAACATCACAAATCGAATGAACCTATTTTGAATCACATTTCATGTACTCATATTTTTTTAGCTTAACGAATTTGGATGTGGTAGACGTATTAAGCAATGAACAGCATATTTTTTTTCACCTAAACTTCACAGTGATGTAGTAAAAGTCATTACCAGCTGAGAAATACAAACACATCCATAACGGCACATATAAATAGGTGTTACTTACTCTTACTACTCAATAGGCAGCTTGTTCCTCTACACCATCGAAAGTCTATTTATTATGCTCATAATAAATTGTAAATATTACACATAAACAGCCTATATACGTTCCACTACTGGGCACAGGCCTACCCTCAATCAACCGGCGGGGGTATGGAGCATACTCCACCACGCTGCTCCAATGTGGGTTGGTGGAGGTGTTTTTACGGCTAATAGCCGGGACCAACGGCTGAACGTGCCCTCCGAAGCACGGAATCATCTTACTTTTTCGGACAATCAGGTGATTCAAGCCTGAAAAGTCCTTACCAAAGAAAGGACAGTCTCACAAAGTGATTTCGACAATGTCCCCATCGGGAATCGAACGCGAACCTCCAGATCGTGAGCCTAACGCTCTAACCACTAGACCACGGAGGCTGGTAAATATTAAAGGCATCCGTAATTTAAAGGTATGCCAACTATTGGTGCAATAAATCAACCGTCGACCTCTGCGGTAACAACGGACATTTTATTTGCTGATATAACATGTAAATTATCATTTACATTCACATTGGCCCCGATTCCTGCAGACACGTAATTTTATTTTAAGTCATACACGTCATTTTCTTATCCGCCGAAAAGGAAAGGGACGGATGATTGACAACTGTTAATTCTAATGATGAATGAATAACCCGGGCGAATAACATAGGCATCTCGCTGATATGCAACCTATTTGACGTGTGCTATCAACTTAATTCCATTAGGTTATTAGCCAATATAAAATTTTGGGAGGATATTTTAAATGTCTGCTTAAAATTGACGTGTGTTCCATAAATTTTATGCCTTTCGATTACCCGTCCCTTTCCATTTCGGCGGATAAGAAAATGACAGGTATGACTTAAAATAAAATTTGTGTACTGGAATCAGCACTTTAGCCTATAATTTTGCTGGTTTTAAACTTAATTTTATTTATCTTAGATAATAGGTACCGATTCTAAACCGGCAATCTTGAATAAAGTTAATATATATTTATTCTAAATACATCGTCTATAAATAAACACGAAACCAATAACTTAATTTAATTTCGAAGTGTATTTAAAATTAACCGGTTTATTTATAAAATTAATTTGAAACATAACAGATTGAATTTGCCTTTATTTAGATACTAGCTTTTGCCTGCGACTTCGTCCGCGTGGCGTGTTATATAAGAGAGAGATCTTTGTGTGTGTGGGAGTGCATATCAAATTTCAAGCATCTAACTTATGCAATTTAGATTTTTTCATACATTTTTTTTCCCAATAACTCCCATTTTTCAAAATACAGCCAAAAATAATCTTTATATTTACTAAGGTATGCATGCATGCTAGATTGAATCAATTGATTGAATTGATTTTTTTTTAATTGATTGTTCATTGAGTTTTAATTTTAATACACACTTCCTCTCTTCCCTTCAACGTTGCTGTGCCCTACAGGGTCCATGTTTTAGTTCCTATGCCTATGTAACACCCCATTGTACTACATGGAATTCAATAAATAATTAATTGAATTGAATTGAAAACATCTATCTTACGCGGTTTCGATTTTTTCATACAAATGTTTTTTTCCCGCTAACTCCCGTTTCCGTGGGAATTTTGCAATATCCTGTTGCAATTAAGCTTTAAGTTAACTAAGGTACCTGCATGCCAAATTTCAAGCGTCTAACTTAAGCGGTTTAGATTTTTCATACAAAAGGATTTTCCCACTAATTTCCGTTCCCGTGGGAATTCCGGGAATTCCTTTCTTAGTGCACCTCTACGGTACCTAAGCTATGTCCCTTCCAAATTTCAAATGCCTACGTTTAGCCGTTCAGGCTAAAGTACCTGCATGCCAAATTTTCCCGCTATCTATGGTACTTGCATGCCAAATTTCAAACGTCTAACTTGAGTGGTTTGGATTTTTCATACAAAAGGATTTTCCCGCTAATTCCAGTTCCCGTGGGAATTTCGGGAATTCCTTTCTTAGTACACCTCTACGGTATCTAAGGTACCTGCATGACAAATTTCAAACATCTAACTTGAATGGTTTAGATTTTTCATACAAAAGGATTTTCCCGCTAATTCCCGTTCTCGTAAGAATTTCGGAAATTCCTTTTTTAATGCACCTCTACGGTACCTAAGGTACATACATAATAAATTTCAAACGTCTAACTTGAGTGGTTTAGATTTTTCATACAAAAGGATTTTCCCGCTAATTCCCGTTCCCGTGGGAATTTCGGGAATTCCTTTCTTAGTGCACCTCTACGGTATCTAAGGTACCTGCATGCCAAATTTTAAACGTCTAACTTGAGTAGTTTAGATTTTTCATACAAAAGGATTTCCCTTCACTACTCTGCTCCTATTGATTGTAGCGTGATGAAAAGTATACTATAACCTGTCCAGGAGTGTGAAGAATAATTGTACCAAGTTTCATTAAAATCCGTCCAGTAGTTTTTGTTTCTATAAGGAACATACAGACAGACAGACCGACAGACAGACAGACAGACAGACAGACAGACAAAAATTTTACTGATTGCATTTTGGGCATCAGTATCGATCACTTATCACCCCCTGATAGTTATTTTGAAAAAATATTTAATGTACAGAATTGACCTCTCTACAGATTTATTATAAGTATAGATGTGAGTAGAAATTATATTAAATTAGATTTTCTAGAAATAGGTATTTAACTCATACCCTATCTTATCGTCCTTTCCATTTGAATTGAGACAGGTAGGGACCTAATAGTGACGAAAATTGGATTAGTGTCAATTCTGGTTATCCAGACCCATTTATATGGGTCATTCCCATTTATGATCTCGAAAAATAAATCAAAACATAAAATAGAAGAAATTTCACTCTTATGACAATGGGGAAAAAAGGAAAAAAAAACTACAAAAATAAACAGAACCCAAAGAAGGACAAGTAATACGCAGATCTACAAAAAAACTCGCATCTTCCAATCTCTTAAATTCACATTCGAAGGACGTGCGGCAATCCATCATTTTTCGAATGAATGCAAGTATACTACTGACACGTACTAAGAAAGGGCTATTCATTTCACTTCACCATCTTCTGAGGAATGACTGAATAACCCATGCTCCTACGAACACTTAGGTAAATTAAATAACCCTTTAGAACTCACACTAGTCTAGGCAGACATATGAATAATTTTGGAGATTACTTAGTGCTTAGTCTAAGTCGTGTAATTTATATTGTAAGATCCTCTGGATAACATTACTACGTTAAATGACAGGAATTCATGCACCTTCAAGGTAAGTTGAATAAATTGCTCGTGAATTACTTCAATGAAGATAAAAAGCTTTGCCTGGGTATTGTAATGTGTGATTATTACCCAACGTAACTCATTTGAGAGCATGAATGTCTCACAAAAAATACGCTTCATAAAATCTCTGGTTTCTGAGAGAGATTACAAAGTAACAGAGAGATCTGATGTCATAAATAAAACAGACTAATATTTTAATATGAAATTATAACGGAAAAGTTAAATTTATTGCCATGATGTCCATTGTCCGCCAACAACATAACAATAACATACCATAAACTTCCAGATCGTGAGCCTAACGCTCTATCTACTAGACCACGGAGGCAGTAGTTCTAGTGATATAATTTTAATGCGAATACATAAGGTCGGCAACATACAGTGTCGCCCGCTTGAGTCAAGTGTATCTGAAATTCGCGTTATTTAAACTTATGTTTACTTTCCTTTATCTTTCGCACCTTTCTCATCACTCAAGGCGCGGTACAGCAGTCGCGGTCAGACTATGGGCATAGAATGGTTGTATTTCCGCCATAACGGTTATACCTTGTCCTTTGTCACAACCCTGTCCACAAATAACACATTTAACTCACGAAACGGAATGTTCGTAATCTTCATACGCAAATGGTGTTCGATAGATAACTTGTAAGATAGCTCTTATGTAAACATTTTAGTACCTAAAAATACAAGAATACTAAATACCCCAATGCAAACAAATAATCATAATGGTGCGGTATTAATTTTGATAAAATAACATGCTTCTATAAGCTACCACTTATACACATTTGTACGTGTTTTGTATTTTCCTTACCTTGCGTTTTACGCGCGGCTCGTGACGTCGATATGTACTTCTATAAATATGACTTAGTGCAATAAACACCTTTCACGGGAACGGACACTTTTACTCTAACTTTCCTAATTCGTGAAAACTCAACATTTAACTACTATACTCAACTTGAACTTTGACTTAACCACTATATACATCGTGTAGAGGCATTGGCCTCTACAATGCTGTTCAGAAAACTCATGTTTAAAAAAAATATATTTAGGTACTTAAACTATTTCACTATATTTGAATATCTTTATTCTTCTTTTTTGTTTATTATTTACGTGTATTTCTTTCACTCAGGAGTCCTCTTAATAAGCAAGTTTAGTACCAAACGCTATGAATCAAAACATTCTTATATGACTCTACCTTCTTCTATCGTGTGGGTAGCTATTTCAATAACCAACCTCATGATCCCTGGTTATGTACTAGGGTTATGTACTATTACACTGAAAGCCCCTGACATGACTCATGTAAGAAGTACATATTTAAGTACTAAGAAGTAAATAGAGACCGGGACCGAATGCTTAACATGCGCTCCGAAACACGGATCATCCTACTTTCTGACAGTCGGGTGATCAGCCTGCAGTGACCCAATCAAACTAGAGATTACAAAGTGTTTTTGTGATTTGTCTCCACCGGGATTCGAATCCGGGACCTCCGGATCGTGTAAATGTACGTTTCTATGTATTCCTATGTTGCATATTGCGAAATTAATTAGAAAATGGTATGGTAATAAATAAAACCACCGTTTCTCCTCCGCAATCAGGAGATTGATAGCAGGTATAGCATCTAGTTTGAAATGGCAACATGCCAGTTATAACTTTTGCAGTACAGTCCACGTACAGTCATGAGTAATATCATGTACCCACTTTAAAACCCTGTTGCACTAACATATTTGACATTTAATAAGACTTATGGTTTAATTTGTCAAAAAAGTTAATGTGACATGGTATCAAAGTGTATACATATTAGTGCTCGTGACCGTACATAGTATGAGTACGGTCACGAGTACTAATATGTATACACTTCGCAACCATGTCACATTAACTTTTTTGAAAATTTTAACTGTAAGCCTCATTAAATGTCAAATATGATAGTGCGACAGCGTTCTAAAGTGGGTACATGATATTGCTCATGACTGTACGTACAAACGCAACAATTTTATCAAGAAACCATTAGTGAACTTTGTAAAAAAAATACAATTCTTGTACAAACGCAAACTTTTTTATTAATGTTTGGATCATAATAACTGATATCACGCGGTTTCCAGGATTTGTGCCCGGTTAATGGCGATAGAATCGGGCCCCTATTACATAGGTCATAAACATAGCTAGCGAGGAGGGAGTGTAGATATTATTATATACTTTATACACCTCTATCCCGACGTCGTGATGCTAAGTCGTATTATGTCATGTAATTTTTTCTAGACAAAATGAAATTTTAAAACGCCTATAAATAGTTTCGGATTATGGATTATTTTGTATACTTACAAAGATGTTATTATAAAGTTAGTTATTATTTAAAAGATATGAATTCATGGTCTGTCTGAGAACTGATATTAGGCAGCTAAATTACTCAATTGTATAACAATATTTTATGTTTATTTATTTTTTAAAGAACGTCTAGGGCCCTGTGCCGAGGATTTTCTTGCAGCTTCTTTTCCCCGGCTATACAAGTTGTGAGAAGCTCCAGTAGTTTTAAGCGGATGAGACGTTCGTTATGTAAAAATTGACGATTCAAAATGTAACTATGTTACCTACTGAATAAAGATATATTTGAAATTGAATTTGAAATAACTTACTTAAGTACCTATCTTACAAATATATTTAAAAATAAAGTAATTTTCCGACACTTTCCCTTTAAAGTGTTTTTATGTCAAGAGAACCTAAATAATTTTAATTTGACTTTTTTTTCCGTGATAGATTGTGAGCGAAGTCACCTGCAGTTAAAACTTCATATCTCCAGAGGTTGCAGCCATATTATTTTCCGTGCCACTCGGTTCTTGCCTCTAATTGCTCTCTTTCGAGCCCACCTTAATGACTTCCCCAATTTTCAACGGGATTTTGTTTTAAACCTGCCTGCGTGAACCTTTGTTCGGTGTATCATTAATAATTTACTCGCGTATGCTCTAGAAATGGAATTAAATGGTATTGTGGTTCCATTCAGTACGGCCTTAAAAGTACTTAACAATGAAATATTTTACTTAATTTCGGACCAGCACCGCTGTTATTCGTCGCGGAATGGGCGTGCAGCATCATACCTGTTTTACCGAAATGTTGTAATCTACAGAACATTCATATACAGGGTGCTATTAACATACATACATACATACATAAACTCACGCCTATTTCCCACCGGGGTAAGCAGAGACTATAGAATTCCATTTGCTTCGATCCTGACACACTTCTCTTGCCTCCTCCACACTCATCAATCGCTTCATACACGCACGCCGGTTCAGAGTAGATCGTATTGAACCTTTTCTAAGAACATCTCCAATTTGATCATCGTAAGTCCTTCTCGGTCTTCCTCTGCCAGCCCTACCATCAACTTTCGCTTTATATACTGCTTTTGCAATTATATTATCCTTCATCCGCTCAACGTGTCCAAACCAACCTAACATTCCCTTCTCAATCCTAGTCACTATATCGTCTTTTACACCACTTCTCTGTCTTATCACCCTGTTTCTCACTCTATCACTCAACTTCACACCGCAGATGCTACGCAAAAACCTCATTTCTACGGCATTGATCCTACTTTCATGGTGCTATTAACCTCGTAACGAAAACGTTGAGGGATGATTCAGACCACGATTCTGAGCTGATATCAAGTGGAATTTTCCGTCCCAAAAGTATAGAACTGAATACAAAGTGTTAACGACGGCCTCCTTGGTCGTCCCAAGTTTTGTTCTTTTTTAAATATATTGTCAGATTCGTTAAGTTCTGTTGTTTGTAAAAAGTTTTTTGGTTCTAATAAATCAGCTTACAATGTTTTGGCTTTCTTGATATTTTTCACTGTATGCACTCTCAACACAAAGAAATTATTTAAAAATCACTAAAATTTTCATGAATTTTCCGACAGGACATTCCACTTGACATAAACTCAGATTCACTCATACCTACTTGTATGGCTACCTGTATGTACTTATACGGGGTGTAAGTGAGATCGTAACGATTACTGACGGGGAAGATTAAGCTCATTATTCTGAATTCAAGTGGAATTTTCCATCGCAAAAGTATAGAGTTGCAAATAATTAATAAAAAAACGAAAAATAAATCATGTATTTTCGGCAATAGGAGAAGAAGATTCAAGGTTCATTATATTATATATCTTATCATCATAATTATGTTCCCAAACTTCTTATTGTTAGAGTTCTTGTTCCTAAAATCTGTGATTATGTGAAATGTTATCTTTGTAGTTCAATATAGGAGATTTGCGTGTCTGTTCTACAAACATACCGATGATACCCTGTTAAGCATACATTAAAGGGGCAATCAAGACGCGTACATTAAGCAAAGGGAATTAACGCAGGAAACATAAACGCTAATGCCCCTTAATGCATTCGATACGGAACCCTCCGTGATAGCCACTAACTGGCCTTAAGTAACTTATGCTTCGTTTATAACAGATTATGTCGGGGATCCCTGTCTATACGTAGTTACATTTTAGGCACTGCTTTTGGGATGGGGTTCAGGACTGTTCAATTCACGTACTACTCGATATTATTATGTTATAAAGGCAGTGCCCACCGTGGAAAACAGACCATATTGAAAGTTTGTTTATTCATTATACAGAAATACTTAGTCCTTTTTTAGGATTCCTTACCCAAATGCAGCAGCAAATAGGCAGCAGTAACTGTCAGTACTATTCAGAGGAGGAGGACAGGAGTCCTAGTATGGCTTTGTAATAGACTACTCTGGGCACCATCACACTCGCGTCAGACAGAGTACTGCGGGGCGGAAGGTAAGAGCGAAACCACTGCCCTATTTTTCCCTAAAAAAGTAGCATGGAAAATGCTGCACCGACAAGAGCGTGGCTCTTAAATTGATGATGATGATGATGACCTAAATGGTGAACGGGACCCTATTACTAAGACTCCGCTGTCCGTCCGTGCATCCGTCCGTCCGTCCGTCTGTCACCAGGTCGTATCTCATAGTCAGATAGTTGAAATGTTGAGATGTTGTATTTCTGTTGCCGCTTTAACAACAAAAAAAAGCAAAAATAAATATTTAAATGGGCTCCCATACAACGAACTTGAATTTTTGCCCGATATTAATAACAGCAACAGGAACATACCCTTGAAAAATTCACAGAATATTTAGTTATTCCCTTAGAACCCTTAGTGCGCGAGTCCGATTCCAACTTGGTCGGTTTTTTGCCCTTACGCCATTAAAGGGCTCGCATAGGTTCGCCATCTATCACATAGGACTTAATCATAGCTGGCAAGGCATGGGTGACACCACTGCCTACCCCTATGGCGTGATGCTATATTATGTAATGTTAGTCCTTTTTTGTAGACGATAAGGTTCGCTTGTGCAATCGTGAGCTTATTTTTTATAAGGTTCATACAGAGAATATCTATAACGTTTCTAAGCACCGCACACCCTATTATCCTGTTAGCATGCTAGAAGCCTTATATACTTAGTATAATATTATAGACGTAGATAGCAAAGAAATCAGATATTGTTGAACAAAATCTCGCTGGAGAGAAGACTGAGAGGAACTGAAGCTAATTATGTAGTACATTCAACATAAAAAGCAAGTAAATTTAAGTATGTTCGATCCTGGATGGAGAAAAATAAATTTTACATAGTATAGGTTTACAACATAATATAACATAAACGCACGACTATATCTCGATTGGGGTAGTTAGAGGTACATACATCACAAGATGAACTAAGTACCCACGCACACCTCACCGAGCTTTCGCTTAGACCAACGTGATAGGTGGTGAGCCGTGTCACCGTGTACGTATAATGGTCGAGCCAAATGTGTCAGTGAAAACTAAAAATACACGTAAACCTACACTGAGAGTTATTATTACAAATATTTACTTTTCATTTTACAATATCTGGGGGCACGGGAGTCCCTTATTTTTCCTAATATGTAGAGTTTGTAAACTTAGGGCGTGTAGAGTTAGAAGCTTGGCTCTACATGAGACCTGATAACTTTTTGACACGTCGATCGCTCTGATCTCGTCTTGACAACATTTTTATTAAAATGTTTTTATTGAGATTCATCATCACCAGCCCATTAACGTCCCCCACTGCTGGGGCACGGGCCTTCCCTATTGATGTATAGGGAGATTATTGACATTATTTTATATAAATATAATAATAAAACAAGTAAGCCGAAATGGCCGGGCTATTGAAGTTGAAATTTATTCAGATATTCAACTTGTAAGTACCATGAATTCTATGAAAAATAAACCCAATTACTATTTTTAACAAAAACAGCAAAAAAATTGCACGTTTTCCTTTGTAAACTTTCAACGGTCAATTTACCAAAGGCTGCGGGGTCTCATTAAAGTTATTGGAACGTAAAAAATGGCTGTACTATATTTAACTTGCTAAGCTTAATATAAATATCCCACAGTCATGCAATGACGTTGCACTATAATGTTCTATTATCATAATTTCACACAAAATAAACGGTCGCATTCGTGATTTAGGGCCACTAATATTGTTGAAAATGTTATTTCCTTAATGAGATGCGTGATGTGTTAATCTTTGTGCGGAATAAAAGCAAACGCTTATTCATTGTCATATTTTTCACAAAACATACGAAATGTTCTTAGGTACTAAGCTTTTTTTTGCTTTAGGCTTACCTCAGTGGGGTACCCTGACACCAGGGTTGATGAGGTTGGTAATTCACCTCACAACCCACACGATAGAAGAAGAAGACCTCAGTGGGTTGAGTTTTACGCAAGTTTGAGAATACGGTTGATACCTTACCTTATCTTACGGGCTGATCCCTTATCACCATAAGGTTCATCATATCCATCTTTGGACTTCGTATCAACAGTGGCTGCAAGTTGTCTTTGATTACTTGTGGCTCTGCCCACCCCATTAGTGATTACGGGCGTGAGTTTATGTATGTATGTATGTTGAGAATACGGTTTTGACGCATAACAACAAATCTAATTTGCTAAATACCAAGCATTTTTATTTTATATAAGTAAGGTGAACATTAATCTTATAATAAGCTTTTATAATTTATACAATTTGTCGCTTAAAATTACGAATAATTAAAACATTTAAAATTATAACACAAACTATGACTAGTGAGTCAGTCTAAAATACCGCCCCTCTCGTACCCGGTTCAAAGGTGCCCATTATACTGGCCGCGTTACCGCGCACTATTGCCAAGGAAACCTGTTGAACCAGGAACGAGCTGGCGCGGGGGTCAATACCGCGGTCCCTCAAGCGCCTCCCCAAAACACGAATAAAATCCTTGGCCGCCGAGCACCACACACCCGAAGTCTCGACGGCAAAAGGGACAAAATCGTGGGTCCGCGTTAAGTCCCCGTATTTCGCCAGCTTTGGGCTAGCAGCCCACTCGGCAGCTGCCCCTGCGGTTCGAGTAGTACGAGGCAGGTGCGTTGCTGCAAACGTGCAAGCACAGGTGGCGTCCCACAATAAAGCGCGCCCCCTCTCCCAGGGTATGAGCGTGAGCCCATCAGGCCTCTTACCGTCTGTACGGCTTAGACCCGGCGGTTCCAACTTGCACGGCACGTCGATCGACGCCAGTGCACGGCGGATGACATCATTCAGCGCATGATGCCGGGGGTGTCTTCCCGCGCACTTTAGGCAAGCGAGGCCGTGCCGCCCATCAGAGCCAACCGGCTTACCACAGCGGCATGTATGTGGCTCACACATTCTACACCCCAGCCGAAGGGCAACTCCTATCCTCAGGGTGTTATCGTCCAAGAGCGTGCCCACGTGCGGCGAAGGCAGGGCGTGAAGCCAAGCTCCGGACTCGGGACAGAGGGCCGCACGCAATCTGGCCAAGTCCGCCCCTGACGACAACTCCATAAGGTCCGCAACAGCTGATTTGGCCCAAAGGTCGGCCCAGGTCCTCTGATACTGAGGCTTTTCGGGGGACGTGGTATTAGGGCAAAGCGCATTCCATGCTGATTGGGCTTCGCCCGCAAACGGGATCCTGAAACTGTCACCCTCGAAAAAGATAATATTAGTGACAAGTTCCAGTGAGCCGTTTGCTGAAGCTAAGAAAGCAGACACCCCGATATCCTGCACTCGCCTCACCCCTAAACCTCCATGACGAACCGGAAGACCAGCCTGCCTCCACTCCCGTTCCCCCAGGCTAATGTTAATAATATCTTCCAGAGAGCACCTGAGAACTTCGTCTATGTCGGCAACCTCTTGAGGAAATAACCAAGTAGGACTGGTTCTTATTAAGTAGGTGAGCTTTGGAAGAGAGAGGCTACCCCTGAGAAGAACCAGGCATAACATCTCTAAACCAAGAATGGTTTGTCTCGACCATCCGTTTTGATTGCAGACCGCGAGCTAAGTTAGTTTAGATTAGCTCGCATAGCTGACACAGTTTTCCAGTCTTTCTACAGTTTGCAGTCTGCACATAAATATGAAACGTCAATGGAACCTAAACTAACTAAGGGTGGTAGCAAACTAATCTCAGCTTCGAGACTGCCCTCAAGATCATAAACAGGAACTTGAGCATGATCTCTAGGACAACCTCATTAAGCACACAGAGTGAATGCCACCCAAAGCAAATCAACAACAAATAAATCAACTGTGGACATGAAAAAATACGGGTGAGATTCACAGAGTAACAAATATATTGGAGAATACTTCACTAATTTTCTTTATCAAAAATGAGTCAAAAGTTGTCGTCACAGACCTACAATGCAAGTTTTTAGTTTATACAAACATACTGAATACATTAATATTATTTAAATACTTATAATAATATAAAATTGATTGATTGATAGATTGCAAAAGCGGTATATAAAGCGAAAGTTGATGGTAGGGCTGGCAGAGGAAGACCGAGAAGGACTTACGATGACCAAATTGGAGATGTCCTTAGAAAAGGTTCAATACGATCTACTCTGAACCGGCGTGCGTGTATGAAGCGATTGATGAATGTGGAGGAAGCAAGAGAAGTGTGTCAGATCGAAGCAAATGGAATTCTATAGTCTCTGCTTACCCCGGTGGGAATAGGCGTGAGTTTATGTATGTATGTGTATAATAATATACCAATAAAAATATTCTAAAAGTACTTATGACTATCAAGTTTGAAAGTCAACGAAGAAGTTTGACAATAGCTTCGAGTTGTAGCGTTGTTAACTTATTAGAACATTTCATGAAAAGTTAGATTTACTATGTACGGTCCAACTAGCAGTAGGTACTTAGCAAAAGTTTGGTGTTTGCGACGATATTTTGTGGCCGAAATATGCTGTTTTTACTACAACTCTTCGTTCAGCTCATAAATGACACAAAAACCTGGGGGATTAAAAAAGCCACATCGAAGCAATTCATCTAAAAAAGCAACATTACTATTTGACATTTGTTTGCCTTGCGCACTTGCTTTTATACACACTAAGCAGCTACACTAGTCCGTATTGCAAATATCGTAGAATTAAAACGGAATTTTTAGTGACTTTTTTTTAGTAAGTAATTTGGTAGTAAGTATCACATTTAGTACTGTTGTTGAAAAATACAAATATTATTTGCTTTCACAGCAGACGTTTAAGATTATCGAACCTCCGAAGTTACATAAGTAACCAATCGCCAATTCATACAAATCAGATCCTTCCTTACCACACTTTGCCTTCCAAAACAGCCACTTACTTACCTGAAACAAAACGAAGTAGCAGTCAATTAAAATCGACACATCACACAATACGACAGGTTCGTTAAAGCAAATTCTGCTCTGTCAAAAGCCTAATTATTTACGTCGACACACCTTAAAATGCTGTTGAATTTTCAATCTTGATGGGATGTTTTAGAGTCGAGTTTTAGATTGAGTCGTGTTTGCCTCATTCCATGTCGTTAGTACGCGTCTGTCTCATTAACGCGTGTTGAAAGCGTTGGAAACGTCTTCCCTAAGCCGGCTGGGTTGACCGAGATTCCTTTTGCATGTTACCACGTTTTATTTCAGTGTAAACATTCAGTGCCGCGTGAGTTTTAGAAATGAACGCTTTTTTTTAGAAAGTTTGGTTAAGATGTGAGGATGTCTGGCCGTGCAAGTATCTGTAGTCTGTCTGTATTGAATTTCCTAATTTGTAGAGATATTTGAAGGACTTAACAAAAAACAATTCAAATATACTCTATCACACTCAAAAATAAGGTGACCGTTTCTATGTGAAATAATGAAAAAGCATTTTCTACAAAACCGCAATCCAAACACCCAGTACGCTTGTCTCGCTTTCTAAACTCTACTATCTAGCTATAAAGTTCAAATCCCCAATTTCATGAACTGTGATTGTCATCACGAATTTTCAAGATATTTCATAAAAGTGCTGAAACAGTATCTTAATAATAACGAAATTTCAACATTAAATTCAATGCATAATATTATGCCATCATCTTCAGAGGCTGAAATTAAATAGCATTATTCAAATCACATCTCCGGTCAAAGTTTCGTAATAAATATAAGGTTTTTACAACCTTTGTAAGTCTTAATTTATACAGTGGAAACAAGGAGTTTTACGGAGTTGTTTTGTAGAGGTGGGGTTGCCAACCCTGGTGTCAAGGTTATTATTGAGCCGCCAAAGGCCCCTGACATAACTTATGTAACGACTACGTACTTACATCAGTAAGTAGTAACCAGGACCAACGGCTTATTTTAGAACCAAGGATTACTACGTACATCAAATTAACGGCTCTAGTAACAGCATCACATGTAATATACATCTTGTTACGGGTTCGAATACCGGGATTTTTTTAAATTTCTGCCTAAAATTGACGTGTGTTTCATAAATTTTATGCCTCTCAATTTTATGTCCCTTTCCTTTTCAGCGTATAAGAAAATGACAGGTATAACTTAAAATAAAATTAGATGAAGTGTACAGGGGATATGAAATTGGCCATTTTGGCGATGTGGCCATCGAAGCAATTAATCTAAGAAAGCAATACATTTTAACCCCCCAGGAATAAGCACCAATTATGCTAGACTGGGAGCAACGCAGAAAAAACATAACCACTTGACAGTCCAGGCGCACTAGCAAATCTAGCCTCAACAGTCCAGGCATTTCGAACTTGCGCGGCGTTCGGTGGGCGATATCGTGGCGTGTTATAAATAGGCTTGTAACTCAAAAACTACTGTGGCTATAATAAAGAAAATTCAGAAACAGCAAGCCAGATGTGCAATGATTCTAATTAGATAAAAATAAAAAAGATCACATTATAAAATCTATCTCAAATCCAATTAGAATTGACAGAATCCGCTCATTTTTTCAGTTATCCCAGCCATGCCTGTTAATAGCATGTAAAGTATCATGTTCTAGGGACTGTAATAATTTTTATTTGAAAGCGCATTTCTTACACTTTTTACTAGTATTCAAATTATATTTTAATGTTATTTAGTTTAAACACAAGAAATATAAATATAACACCTGGTCACGACTTATTTGTAACACCGTATTCTTACCAAGATGGCCGCCCTCGCTAAGTTTCTGTTCGCACTGAGCGTTTCTGCCTTTTTAAGTCGATGGTAACTATGGTTACCAATAACGGGTAAGATTGACATAGACATTTTGTGTGTGTGATTTCAGGAATTAAAGAAAACCAGTAGAAAAATTAAGGTTTATTAATATGAACTAAAACCAATTTATAATTGAATGCTTGTTTTATTTACATTTTTTACCAAGCACTTAACATTCGGACCTTAAAAATATATATTTTTTATTAGAATTTAAAATTACAGTCTTGCAATACAATATACTTGATTGCACAAAATGACGTACCAAACAAATAAATCGAGACACTAGAGACAAAAGGCGGCCTTATTGCTAAATCTAATTGCGCCTGCCGCTTTCTGTCCGTAAGCTCCTGTCGGACATCTACTGGCAGTTTAGTAATTCGTTTTTTTTTTGTAATTACTCTCTGTGTCCTCTCTATAGCTGAACTATAGCATCTCTGAAAAAAAAGTCATTGTTTAGAACTGAAGTTAAAATAACGCTAGCGCTCCGTTTGTACGAACCCTTAAACCCAGATAAGTCGATGGTAGGTTTAGTTACCATGATGAAAGTTGACCAAATTTGGTGTACCCTGCAATCAATATCCTGGGCATCTGCTGAAATAATTGTTTATTTCGGTAAATAATGTGTTTCCACGAGTAACTAATAAGTAACGTGGTATATTTAAAACATTATAAAATATAATGCGTCGTGTAATATTCCGTAATTTGCCTCCATTTTAGTGTCAAGAGACGTTTTTTTTGATACGATATTTTTCTCTTAATGTTTTTGGAACAAAATCATGGCTTAAATGTTCAGGTTTTTGTAGAAAACGGTAGAGGATATATTCAAGATGTATGCTAATCAATAAAAATAATATATTTTATATACTTACGGCATATTTCTTGTCTAAAACACTCAATCGCAAACACAGTAGTTGACAGTAGACTCGACCAACACTCGTCTGACTTCGACAGTTGTTTTTTTAATGTTACCAACTCATAGGGAAGAGATGCAAATACCACCTAGTAAGGATTTTTATAGTACACAATACTAGTATAATTTTATAATCTATACTAGCTTGTAAAACTAGTTAATCCATAAAATTGGTCACCCTAACGGAACCCCGACTATTGGTAAGTATAGCTACCATCGACTCCTGAGGTGAATTTGGAATCGGTAGCTATAATTACCAACGACTGTAGAGTGGATAACGTTTCATGATGCTTATCGGGCTTGGGCATATTATATGATCAGGCATAGCTTCTTCTGGAATAAACAGGTAACTTATATGTACAAACAAATAACCAAGTAACCACAAACAACAGGTCGTGAGACCATTAAAAAATATGCTTATCAAATATGTATAAAACACTTCTACCTTTCGATTAACCTTTACCACCAAATAATTTTACATTCATGAGGAAAAAAATAACATTTTTTTCCCTTTAAAACAACCTTCGCGCGGAAATGATACAAAAATAATCACAAAGCGACGTTCTATAAAGTCGGGAATTTCTGCAAGTATCTGTAAAAAGTTATCCCGGAAATTTATGTACGTATAAATCCCCGCTTATATTCTAGGCCCGGATATAATTTTCGCGGTCTCTCCCCTCGCCTTTTGTTTTTATGTAAATACCCAAAATAATAATCAGCACGACATAAAGCGATCTATTGAGAATAACCCTTAGTCACAATGTTATTGTAATGGTGATTTAAAATCGTAAGACCGAATGTCATTTTAATATCCATACTTTTACTATTATGTCTGGAAATGTCGACAGCAAGAGGATAAAAGTAATGTTCTGTTATGTTGGCTCTTTGACCCCTTGTTTTTGAAGTTATTGGTACCTATTTCTACATTCTATAACGGGCTCTGTGGTCCAGTGTCTGAGCGATGGAGTGAAGTCCTGGGTTTGAAATCCGGTGGGGACATATCACTAACCAGACTGATCACCCCATCGCCCGAAAATAAGATGATCCGCCCTTCGCGGCTTCGTTAAGCAATGAGACCCTGCTACTATTTTTCATGGGCCATGTCAGGGGCGTTAAGCGGCCCAATGGTAACCCTGACAACATGGTAGATGAGGTCAGTCACTGACCTCACAACCCACTCGAGAGAAGAAGAATGGGTAGAGATGTTTTGATTATAACAGTGTTATACTATTAATAGTTGCAATAGTAGTAGTACTACTAGTACTAGTAGTAATCACTAGAGAGACTACAGAAATGTTTTTGCCTTCTTAAACCCTAAATTTATATTTACCTACCTAGTCAATTGGCTAGATAGATAAATATGAATATAGCGTAGGTCACTCACCCCTACGGAGTTGAGTTGAGAGTTGTTTTTTGTATTAGATATGTTTTTCTTCAAAGTTTTCTTCGTAGTTACCCAAATATATAGGCACAACTAATAAGAGTTTATGTGCTATAAGTATTTATATGTTATTTATATTTATGAAGTAATTACTTTTCCGATATACATTACGTTAGAGTAATATAAATGAGCGGATCTAATACAGGCTAAGAGGTTCACGTTCAAAATGAGAATGGTCGAAAAAATGGTCGAATTCTCATTTTGACTACCAATATTTTTTTTTTATTTTTGACTGTTTTTATTTTTTAACCAGAGGTCCTCTTCCTAAGGAATCGGTATGAAATAACAGAATTTTTAATGAAAAGATAGCAACAATGTCATGATTTCTAAGGTAAGGTAAAAAATCTGGAAAAAGGTACAAAATGGGTCATATCTCCTAAACCGTAAATAATCGCTGAACGTGCATGGGGGTGTTTTAGTAGCTAATGAGCTATATAATTTTTCGTTTTGAACGTGAACCTTTGGGGCGTCCTGTATAAATGGCTACTTGGAAAATTGTCGTCAATATTAATAGTCCTATTAAACGGCAGGCATGGGCCTTGTTTAACTATTCAACAGTTATTTTAAGAGCTTTCGTATCGTGGGGTTGGTAATATAGTACGTTTAATACTTAATATGTATTACTTTTGTTGTATACTATAACATATACAGAATGTAAGTGACATCGTAACGAACAATCAGAGAGATAATTCAGACCATGATTCTGAGTTAATATCAAGTGGAATTTTCTCGTCGCAAAATTGGTGACTTTTTCTAGTATTTTTAAATTATTTTCAATTCTATACTTTTGCGATGGAATATTCCACTTGATATTAACTCAGAATAATCAGCTGGATCATCCCCTTCAGTATTCATTACGATGTCACTTACACCCCGCACAAGTACATACAGTAGCCATACAAGTAGGTACGAGTGTTCAAGTGGAATCCTTTTCCTGACAGAAAATTTATGAAAATTTTAGTGTTTTTTTAATTATTTTTCGTTCCATACTTTTGCGACGGATAATCCCTCAAAGTTTTCATTACAATGTCACTAACACCCTGTGTAGGTTCTGGGAGTAAGAGCCCTATCTCACTAAGATACAATGGTGGTGCACCACGGTTACAACAAAATAATAACGTAATAATGTAAGCGCTAAAACGATCGCCGAAGCGAGTCAGACAAGTGCTTGATCCGCTTTTTTAAATTATTATATACTTAAATAGATTTGTGTTTGGCCACAATTTCACAGTTTACCACCTTAGGAAACAACATTTTGGGTGGTACACACTTACGCTGTTACACTGTTGAAAAAAAACGATTAACTCACACTGATCCTTGGAACCAAACCGGTTTTGTCTGTCTAGTTTTCAGTTTAGGTAAGCGAACCCTATGGAAACGGAATAACAGTAAAGAGATGCCTATGGAAATTTGTTTGTCTGTCTGTGTATTCTTTTTTTAATAAAATAGGGTCGCGTTTCACCGCAATCTCACCTGATGGTAAGTGACGATATGGTCTAGGGTGGATCACGCCTACACAGTAGCAAAACTACTCACTTACTTTGTCAATTGACATAACATGTTTTACGGTGTAACTATTATGCATGTACTCGTCAATTGGAGATACTGGTATAAATTCAACTTTATGCCTAATTAAAAAGAAAGTTTTTCAAATACTAGCTTTAATTAATAAGCTTTTATTTAAGCTTCTTACTGGCATGGAAACGCAAGTTCCAAGTCAAGGCAGAAATGAAAATATTTTTTTGTTAAACGTTGCAATAAAGTCCATAAAAATGTAGTTTCTTATATTCCTCTTGTTAGAAGTCTGAAAGCACTTCACTGAGAAATTCATTTCAAAGACGTCGTATTAAGCAAAAGTCTTATACCTACAAACAGCCTTTGTAATCGTCGAAGAAATAAAATATGCAAAAAATATGTAATAAACGACTTTGTTTGGATGCAAATATGAGACAGTTTCTTTTGAAAAATTGCTCTTATGTTTTAGATGTGCTTGTGTAACGAAGTAAAGATTTCCTCTCTCACGTGAAAATACTTCAATTTCTTGTTTCTTCAAATAAACACGCTTTCGCGTTTATTCGCATTCAAAGTCATTGGAGCGAGGTGAGAAAGGCTTTTACATGATAAAAACAACATAAAGGTAAACAGTACCTATAATTTATTTTATTATACTTACCTTTAATTTATTAAAGTTTTAAGGCGGAATATCCTTTTAAAATTCAAACCCCATAGTTCAACTATTGTGTCCAGAAATCTCGTAATATTAGTGTCAAAATGGCAGGATCACTTACAGTACAAATACTGAACATGAAGTAATAGCCTAGTTTTCAACTAGTCAAATCAGTTACTTTTTTTGAAACACGAAATTACTATGGAATTTGTATGAAAAAGCAACCCGTGACGTCATAGAAAAACATGTAAAATGTCGCACTTATTATTACATGTTGTTGTATTAAAATTCATAAATAAGTTAATAAATAGAAAAAAGAAAACGTTTTTTGCGCCTTTGGATCTTTCTTTATTTAGTTATCAGAATTCATAATTTATGTTTGACCTAGGAAAGTACCCAATTATCTAGCTCCGGTTTATAGGCATCTCGACGTCAAGATGGCGAGACCACAAAATTATCGTGTGTCTTTTGAATAAGAAAGGCACAAACATTTTTGGTTAAGGTATCAAATAGTATCTCCAACCATGTAGGTATGGAAATCAGAATCATTTATTCAACGTAATTATCATGGATAATCTTGTTGAAGGTCAATGTAACATTTTTGAATTTACGTCATTTCGCAAGGTTTTATGGCTGAGGAGAAGAAATGACAAGAAACTGCAACAGCAATTTTAATGACAGCTAGAACAAGAATGAAATGATTCTTTCAAAAAAGTACATTGTTATTCCATTCTCACCAAGGAGACGGCGGGTTTAGAGGCCATAAAATGTAAACACAAAGGACCTCATTTACATTTCGCCTAGTGAACATTTTAAATTTTTCAGGACTCCCTAATAGGCCCTTTTGACCTCAACCCGGCTTCATTAGTTACATGTGGGTTGGATTGGGGGAATAAAAACCTGTTTAAATGTACTATCTAGCTCTTGTAATTTCCATAGTACAGGGGTTAAAAGGCCACATTGAAGCACATTTAAACAACATAAAAAGCCTATGCACGTCCCACTGCTGGGCACAGGCCTCACCTATAGTTTTTTTTTGTTTTTATAGCACTTATCCGTACTTAGGGAAACTCGCAAAGAGAAAATTTAAATCGACAAAAACCTTCGCTTTTTCTCTTTATGTATAATATTCCTACGTAATATAAAGGTAGGCAAATGATATTGATTATTTAGTACTATTACGTATCTACGTAAAATTTTGTTCATCAACACAATTTATGTTTGAATGATAACATGAAAATAATATTTATCTCGCAAAAATCATTTGATTTTGGAATTCACTGTTTCTGAATAGGAATTTGTGTTTAAATGTCGCTTATCGGAGATATTGGCCGGAGATTACGTAAAGTCGAGGAGAATGGAAGAAACAAAGGAAGGCCTTTGCCCAGCAGTGGGATCAAGTGGGGTAGCTTAGCTAAGATTTAAATATTATAACAACCCGAATCCCGGTGGGGACATATCACAAAAATCACTTTGTGATCCCTAATTTGGTCAGGACATTACAGGCTGATCATCTGATTGTCCGAAAGTAAGACGATCCGTGCTTCGGAATGCACGTTAAGCCGTTGGTCCCGGTTACTACTTACTGATGTAAGTACATAGTCGTTACATGAGTCATGTCAGGGGCCTTTGGCGGCTCAATAGTGAACCTGACACCAGGGTTGATGAGGTTGGTAATCCACCTCACAACCCACACAATAGAAGATTATAACAACAGCGAATGCAAATTGTTTTAGGTTTCTTGTGGCTCTGTCCGCCCCATTAATGCTTATGGGCGTGAGTTGTATGTATGTATGTATGTAAATATTATAAATATTTATCATAATTTCAATATTGCTTTCATGCTACAAATTGCGCCCTTTCGGTGAATATTGGCCTGAATCAAACATGTCCAATTTATTACTGATAATAGCTATCAGTTTCACTAAATCAAACGACCTTTGACCGATTCCACATACTGTAATTAACCAACAACATTTGAGGCCTGATTTTGTTATTTGGACTTTGTGTAAAATAGTAGTAACCATTTTGGTTGATAATCCGTGAACTATAACATTTAATTAAGATGATTGAAACAAAATCATCATCTTCCTAGCTTACCATTGCAGACATTATCAACAGGTCCAGATTTTTTAAAGAAGCGTCCTTCAGTTTGACCTTCCAGAAAAAACAGCCTACCTATTGCCCAGTAGGGCTAACATAACATAACAAAATATAATTGTATATAATAAAATTTAATTGTAAGCTGTTGGTTTTCTCAATAAACAATAAAATAAAAATAAAATAAACTGCCTATATACGTCCCACTGCTGGGCAGAGGCCTCCCTCAATCAACCGGAGGGGGTATGGAGCATACTCCACCACGCTGCTCCACTGCGGGTTGGTGGAGGTGTTTTTACGGCTAATAACCGGGACTAACGGCTTAACGTGCCCTCCAAAGCCCGTGCTTCGATGATTCCGTAATCATCTTACTTTTTCGGACAATCAGGTGATTCAAGCCTGAAAAGTCCTTACCAAACAAAGGACACTACTTAAGGTAAAAGCACACATTTAAATAAAATCAAGCGTTTTAAAGTTCTTGTACTCATTTTATAATTGGTGATAGCCCTGTTCGAAGAATGCGTGACTGACATCGTAATATCACGGGTTCGAATACCGACTCGGGCTGTAAACCGCACTTAATTCAACTTTATGAATTTGAGTTCGTGTTTAGATCATAGATAATTGATAAATCTATGTAGGCAACTGAGTACAAAGTAAGAGAGAATACTGTGGAAGGATAATGAATGGGGATTTGGTTGTTTATAAATACTTTCTTTCTTTCTTTCTTTCTTTCTTTATGTTACGAATTTAGGTTGGTTAATGAATATGACGGAAGGAGGTTTTTTAAAAATATAAATTGGTTGTCTATTATTAGATTGGAGTTGGAATATAAGGGGCATTTAGTTTTTTGGTTAAAAGGACAAAACATAAATAAATCATCTCCCTAGTTTCACACGGTCCGCTAACCTAATCTGAAGACCCATATTTACATTTTTTACAGCAGCGACTGCCTGTCTGACCTTCCAACCCGCGAAGGAAAAACCAGCCCAATACAGGTTAGGTCACATACATCCAAAAATACATTTCTAGGGAATGTGGGTTATGTGAGTGTTATAAAAACAAAAATCAAAAAATATTATGCTAAAATACAACACCTAACAATTACAAAAATGGCGTGTGCGTCGAGTGCGAATTAATCTGTGTCACAACTAGTATAATTTCCGGGCAAACATTATATTTTATCCACATAGTTGGTTTACACCTTACCATATCGTGTTGTAAGCGCAAATGCGTGCTTGCCTTAATTTATAGCTTAAGTATACGAGTCGTTGACCATTTGGGACTTAAAAAAATACATAACAAAGTCAAACTCAAATACGTATATACTTTACAATCTAAGGCTAAGGAAACGGAATAGAAAGCTAATTTAATGCACTTTAGCTTAGAAAAATCTCTTTCTTACCGTGTGCCGCCTAACCCGTTAGTGCGAGCGAGACACAGTTCGCGCACTCTCTCCCCTACTCCTTAGCGCCCTACTGCCATTCATCATCAGCCTATTACCGTCCCCACTGCTGGGGCACGAGCCTTCCCTATAGATAGATAGGGAGATAAGGCCTTAAACCACTACGCGGGCCCAATGCGGATTGATGGTTATTAACGACTGCTAATGCAGCCGGGACCAACGGCTTAACGTGCCTTCCAAAGCACGGAGGAGCTCGAGATGAAAACTTTTTTTTGTGGTCACCCATCCTATGACCGGCCTTTGCGAAAGTTGCTTAACTTCAACAATCGCAGACCGAGCGCGTTTACCGCTGCGCCACCGAGCTCCTCACTACTGCCATTAAGAGTAAAGTAAAATAGGAGGTGAAATCGGCACCCGATACAAATTGGTGCGGGGCGGAGAATTACCGTTTTATACGTAGAACTAGCTTTTGCCCGCGACTTCGTCCGCGTGGCGTGTTATAAAAAAGAGATATTTTTCATACAAAAGGATTTTCCCGCTAATTCCTGTTCCCGTGGGAATTTCGGGAATTCCTTTCTTAGTGCACTCCTTTCTACGGTACCTAAGCTACGTCCCATCCAAATTTCAAGTGCCTACGTTTAGCCGTTTAGGCTTTGCGTTGATATGTCAGTTATTCTGCCAGTCAGTTTCTCCTTTTATATATTTAGATTATTCTTTAATCTATGCTAGACGGCAAAACTGATAGACAAAATAATATCATGTCTATTAAACATAGACAAGATAAGTCACCATTGCGTGTCTAGTGGTTAGGTTGGCATTCGCACCCGACTGTCCACAGAGGGAGAAATAAAAAGTTTACACCTGTCCCGCCCATTTGTCACCTTGTTACGTGCCCCTGGCTTTTACCACGTTTTTTTTTTATTTGCACATGCTACTGTTGCTACGCCTGTGCCTGTGTTGGCGGATAAGCGACGCTTATCAAAATAAGCTTTTGTGTTTAAAATAAAATTGGGTTTCAGGTATACACTCTCTCTATGATTTAATTATTTCGTAATCTGCCTTTCGTAAGTGATCTAATCAGTTACCTACACATTGAAAAAAGTTTATTGAGTATATAAAACTAGTTACAGTAATAAATTATGCCCTGACTCCTAAAGTAGTATAACTGTGTACTTAACTTACTAAAATAATACCCTTTTTTATAAATAACTATATTAAGTGTAAGAGTAAAAATACAATAAACAAAAATGTGTGTTGTGTGTGAGTGCGTGTGTGTGTGCGTGCCTGCGTGTATGTGTGCGTGTGTTCATTAAATTTGATTAAATTGACTGTGATATGCGAGTTATTAAGGTCAAAATACCTTAGAACTAGAAAAAAATAGAGATTGAAAGGCCAACTAACAGACTGGTGAATTGAGGTAATCTATTTATATGGAGTTAAATATTTTCCAAGTATATATTACTTATTCTTTTTTTTGACGTGACTTACTGCAAATTTGCCGCAGATGGCTTTAACTACTTGGCCGGACAAATGGGGAGCGCTGAGGGCTCTCATCGGTAAGAAGAATATATTAGAACATGGTATTTTTATTATACATTAAACTACAAAACTCTTTATTACACTTGAGACGAACATTAAAACAAACAGTTATAATCAGTTTGGTAGTACCACAGGCTTCCTTATTGCTAAGGTAGCACTCTCTCTGAGCAACCTTTAGTTTTAGGGAATGAATTTACTAAAAGCGCTATTATTTTCAAGCGCGTAATTTAATCCCGATTATTATTTTAATTCCGATACTTGAGTTTATTTCTGAAACCTACTTAGTTCTTTTATGTTTGTTCAATTGTTTTTTATGATAAATCGGCTGCAGCTGAAAATCAGCGCCTTAATCAAGCTACAACTAGGCTATGGCATTTGATGAGTTGCAATCGTTTCGGCATTATTTATAATTCTATTGTCAATTACACCACTAAACAATGTATAAATATGTATTTTTTGCATAGTAAAACATCATCCGTTAAAAAAAAGTTACGGCAAATGTTATAAGTAAAGTTCTTTTAAACTCAATTTGTATCGAAATGCAGATAATGAAATAATTAGTAGCTCGAGGACATGCTTCACCATTCTTTACTGGATTGGTACTCGCTATACACCAGCCCAACTGGGCACCCTCAGGCCTGTTGTCTTAAACGTTGTACCGGGTGAGAGCCTTCAGCGCTCCCCATTTGTCCGGCCAAGTAGTTAATGCCATCTGCGGCAAATCTACAATAGAGATTGATTGATAAGTGACGTCAAAAAAAAAAGCTATACGCCAACAGTCGAACTAATGACTAATGTCACGCGAGGTTATTGTACGTAAAATTTATTTTGTGAATTGCGCATTATCTGTAAATGCTGTGACCTGGTTTTGACAGGTAAAGATCTACGACAAATACTACTGATTTTAGAGAAACCTTCTTAATATAATGTTCCGTGGATTTGAAATATAAATTCGTTATAAAATACGGAACAAAATATAAAATACCGACAGTGACTTTTTTCTAACGTACTGTTGATTCACTGATCCTTCGTCGTACCACATATGTATAATTGTTAGTGCGTGCTCTAGTTAAAAAGAACTTTAGGCCGGGTTTCCACTGACGCGGAGATGGACGGAGAAGAGCGGAGATGTGCGGATTTGACCAATCACAGCGTTCGAGAGAGCGAAAAACGAAGACGCTCTGTCACTCTCTCCCTCACGGTGATTGGTTGATTCCTGCACAGATGATCCACTGACGATCCACTGCACAGATGAGACGGAGATAAGCACAGCTCCGCGTCAATGGAAACCCAGCCTTATATTGTGGCTCCGCTGTAGAGCAAATAATTACAAAATATACTATTTATCGTCTACTGTTTAGGTATATGAATAGTAAAATGTTATTCACTCCAATGAAAATAAAAAATAATCCAATAACTTTATTTTATACTTTCCTTGCTAATGAGTTAGAGACGCAACGCAATTTTTATCAAAATGTTTTTAAAAACTGCAATCTACGCAGAGAAATATTATCCAAGTATTTTATGAAACGGGCTATTTATATGCAAGCGCTTAATATTATAATCCACGGGAGTTAATAACTCCTCATTGAAGCAATTCATCTGAAAAAGCAATATTGCATATAAAAGTAAGTGCGCAATGCACACAAAATATGAAATAGCAATATTGCTTTTTAGGTGAATTGCTTTGATGTGGCCTTTTTAACCCCCCAGATAAGTCATCATCAACAGCCTATACACGTCCCACTGCTGGGCACAGGCCTCCCCTCAATCAACCGGAGGGGGTATGGAGCATACTCCACCACGCTGCTCCAATGCGGATTGGTGGAGGTGTTTTTACGGCTAATAGCCGGGACCAACGGCTTAACGTGCCCTCCGAAGCACGGAATCATCTTACTTTTTCGGACAATCAGGTGATTCAAGCCTGAAAAGTCCTTACCAAACAAAGGACAGTCTCACAAAGTGATTTCGACAATGTCCCCATCGGGAATCGAACCCGGACCTCCAGATCGTGAGCCTAACGCTCTAACCACTACACCACGGAGGCTGTTAAGTTGGCCCCAGATAAGTATTCCAGTTCATTTCTGATAGTTGTTGTTTTATGTTCCTTTCAAAATAATATAATTTTGGATTAAGTAATTAGAACACAAAGACATAGAGTAAGGAATAATACCACACAAATACTAAGCCGTTATGTTAACGGCAAATATTTAGCTATAAAATATTTTCTACCTTTAGTAATATTTTGAAAGAATGAATATGACAATTGTGTATAGAATTGACTAAGGTATAATAATTATATATATATTGGCAAATATTACAAACTATTATTGCAGAATACTTTAAAACAAAATTCCGGTCTACGTTTCCTGTCATTGAAAATGTATCTTTAAATAGCAAAAGATGGTTTTCTGTGTTAGAATATTTTTTGTTCGAAATCGAGGTCGGGTATAAAACCTAAGTTCAATGACTTTTTGTCTCTTGTATCTTTTACCTGAGATAAGTAGATTTTCTAGGAAAAAGGTACGTGTATTTTTAAATTCTATCTCAGAGAGCTGCCGTGTTCCACGTGATAGGAGGGAAGGGGGGAGCGGGAGGGGGGGGAGCGGGAGGGGGGGTGGTCGGTCAGGTGGTGTTTGTGTGTTAGATATCAACGGATTATACAAGTCAATACGACCTACAAACCGCTTCACCTCCAACCGCGTGTGCGCTAGGTGTCACATCTGATATTGAAGCCTTATATGAAAAAGTCGACTTCTGCGATCAAAACCGACTGAACGCATTGCATTTTACTTTTTGACTGTTTTAATATCACTTACAACAATTACGGCCTCTCTTGTACGGTGGTTGAGCGTTGGTCTCACGATCCGGAGGCCCCGGGTTCGAATCCCGGAGACATATCACAAAAACCACTTTGTGATCCCTAGTTTGGGCAGGACATTACAGGCTGATCACATGATTGTGCTTCGGAAGGCACGTTAAGTCGTTGGTCCCGGTTCTACTTACTGATGTAAGTATGTAGTCATTACATGAGTCACGTCAGGGGCCTTTGGCAGGTCAATAATAGCCCTGACACCAGAGATGATGTGGTTGGTAATCCAGCTCATAACCCACACGATAAGGACTTACAACAAATTAGAGCAACATTTTACCAAACGCCCCTTTATCGCTTGTTATTATCAAGAACATTTATGAAACAAATAAAAGAGAAGGTGCAGGTCGTGTCGTATCGGGAGGTGAAGGTTTTGGCGGGAAGAAGAGAGGAATGGCGATTTCTCCACCGACAAGAGCGCAGCTCTTAAATAGAGAGAGAAATTATCAAGAAAGTGTACAATTTATTTCCCAATACACATTTTAGCTAACAAGCTTATCATTAATCTGTATCAACTGCATCGCGTAAACCTTTAAATTCTGAGGTAAGTTCACGGATCAACCACCTACAAGAGACCGATTTGATCAGTTACTCCCCGCAATCCATCCCTGTCTCCAGTATATCCCATAGGACAGGGTTGGTCTGAGATAAGCCCCAATGAAGTAAAATAAATTGTATCTACCTGCGAACACCGAACGCATACACACATATCTACACAGTCTGGCTATAGACATTTGTTTGCTTCGGCCGTGGTCATAGGGCGTAATTTTAATGTAGGAAAACATTTTTCTAAGCCCGTCACGTAGTCACTTATATTTATTATGCAGTTAGCTGTAGCTATCTATTTCAGTATAGTTTCCTGGGGCCTTACTCAAGTTAAAAACAATTACGAAAAGCCACCATGAAATCCAATAAAATGTATGGGATTGACATGTCTGTCACCTTATGTAACATGGATGAGACCTCTGGTAGTACGCAAGTCTACCCTATTTTCACGTCTTACCGTCATAGTGCAACACGGACTTCCGTGTTACAGTAGATTTGCCTAAGATGACATTCACTACTAAAGCGGAAAATTGGCTAATTTACAGTTACAACAACAAAATATGAAATAATATGATAGTTTAAGTTTGTCATTATGATCATTTTAAATATTTTATTATTTATGTTCAAGAATGCGATTTTTTATTTGTGTATTACAAGACCTGAAACACGTGCGGCCATAATTGATCATCAAATAAACAAAAACTATCCGTCAGGTTTCAAGTTATACTGTTTGACAGTTGTTTGTTTATTGAAATGTGACGTCCCTAAAACTTGAAATTAGTGAAGAAAAAGGTTTCTTTTTTGTATTATATGAACCTTTTTCGAGAAAATAAAATATTTTAAGATAAGCGTTTGTAATTTTTAAAATACTTATCCGAAAAATGTTAAGTAGCCAATTGGGGAACGTTTGTAGCAAGCACACTGTAAAATTCCGTGCGATCTTGGCTCAAGGTATTTTCTGACGTGGTTCAATGCGCGAGAGTACGGTCACGAGCATTAATATGTATACACTTTGGTACCATGTCACATTAACTTTTTTGACAAATTGAACTGTAAATCTTACTAAATGTCAAATATGTTAGTGCGACAGAGTCCTAAAGTGGGTACATTATATTGCTCATGACTGTACGTGAGTAAAGTTAACTTTACTCACAGACATTGTCTATTGTAATTTCCATTAAAGTGCCTAAAGTGCATTACTACATCATTAAAGCGTTAGTATCTCCTAAAACATACTACTTACTTCGTATATCGTTCTCAGTTCGATAAAAACATTCTTTCAAGAATATAAGAGCAATCTTAAATAAGCCCTAGTGAAGTAAAATAAATTGGTTCCACCTGTGAAAACCCAACGTTTCTCCTCGAGATTGGTTCGAGTGGTAGCGTATGTGAGAAGGCGCTTTAAACTTCAACATTCCGAATAGTTCCGATAAGTACTTGGCAGAAAATGCACTGTTGATACCTGAATGTTCCAGAAAATTGTGTTTGATTATACGTATATAGAACACATTTTCTAGTTTGAATTTATCATGCTGTAGAACATTTAATAACGACAGATCACACACATAGGTCTAATTTACGCAAATGAAATACTTTTTCAAACTTAATACGCTTGGTTACCTACTTAATTCATAATTACAATTCGCAAATAAGACAAAACGAAAAATGAGCGTATTTTTGATTATCTCAAACTAGTTTCTAGATTAGCATTTTATAATTTATCTTTGATCACAGTCGTCTACCGTATTCGCCGGAAAAATTACAGTATCACTCAGTATTGAAATCTTAAGATTGATTGTACTCAAACGATGACGCCCTGAGCCGAAGTTCGCCCCGAACTGGAGACTCTCAGGTCTTAAATTTTGTACCGGGTGAGAGCCCTCCCCATTTTTCCGGCCAAGCAGTTAATGCCATAAGCGCCAAACCTATAGTAAGGTACGCCAACAAAAAAGATAGATTAATATTAAGTAACAATAAAATTATGTTGACAATGTACAAGTGTATCGCCATGTGCCTTGGTCGTATTATATGTCTTTTTTAATTTCAATCCACCAGCAGGAGTTCATTAAAAACCCATCATCATCATTAATAGCTGTAGTAACCCATTTACAAGAAGAAGAATGCCTGACACAATTTATGTTTGGATGTTAAATGTTTCACGTGCTCAGTGGTGAAGAAAATCATCGCGAGGAAGCCCACATTTATTTATTTATTTATGGATCACTTACAGCCATGCACATTATAACATTTAGTTAGGACATAATTAAACAAAGTAAAGCAGTACTTATGTGTAAGCCAATTACAAGTGAACACAACATTCATCATAAAAAGAAAACAACATCTAGTCACCTTCACAGAAAACAGATTCTCGAGAAATGTCTTTCGGAGATTGACCTAACTTGTGTAGGGCTGGTTTTGCCTTCGACGGTTGAAAAGTCAGACAGGTAGTCGCTTCTGTAAAAAAAACCGGACCTGTCAAAACTACAGGTTAGGTAGCGGACCCCGTGAAAAACGGGTTTGACACTAGGCAGCTAGACTGAGGAGATCATTAAAAACAGCTGGGCAATAAATTTTACATCGCTCAACTTCGCGTTTTATTCTATCCATCCATCACGATCTGAAAATACGTTTCATTGAATAGTTTATGTTTTCAATCAAACTGGAATACTTTTTTAACTTTCAGCAACATTCCTGAATGATATCGAGAGGAACTTCGATCAAACACAATACATTGCTCCAAAATTATGCGGAAAAGTTGAATGTTTACATTTTTGAAAACTTTTCCCGCGAATGTTGATATTCAAAATTCAAACTTCGTTTTTTATGTCAATCTTTGTAATAAAACTGATATAATAGATTTCTTTTATAATTTCTATTTAGGAGACTAATATTCATGAGAGTGCAACGGGCATAAAATATCAGATGAATCGATTCGAAAATTGACCTTTATTATGAAAAGAAAATGCTGAATGTGATAAATAACATATAGCATCATGCCTATATCCGAGAAGGGGTCTGCAGAGGCGTAGAGTAATTATGCCTGAACACCCACGGGCCACGCTTCGCCAGCTATGTTCAAGTTCCATGTAACACGAGAGGAGCCTATTGCCATTAACCGGACACAAATCCTGGTGACTACGTGATATCAATTATCTATGATGTAAACATGAAAAGTGTCAATAAATTTTGAAGTCTACTCTTAAAAAAGAAATAAAATAATATACCTTCTTCTATCGTGTGGGCTGTGAGGTAAATTACCAACCTCATCAACCCTACCTCTAACTTGTATGTGAATAAAGAGTGCTCTATCTTAGATTACATCGTCACTTAGCAACAGGTGAGTCGTACCTTGTCAAACATGCTGAAAAGGCTGAAACTTACTCAATATCTATAAAGAAGTTCGTTCAAGATCCAATAATCTGTATATAATATGTTGAAAGTCTAACAACCGTTTTCTAGGTAAGTTTACACCTGCCACTTCTTCTTCTATCGTGTGGGTTTGTGAGGTGAATTACCAACCTCATCAACCCTGGTGTCAGGGTTATTATTGCGCCGCCAAAGGCCCCTTACATGGCACATGTAACGACTATTTACATCAGTGAGTAGTAACCGGGACCAACGGCTTAACGTGCCTTCCGAACGGATCATCTTACTTTTTGGACAATCAGGTGATCAGCCTGTAATGTCCTAACCAAACTAGGGATGACAAAGTGTTTTTTGTGATATGTCCCCACCGTTATAAGTATATAATATGAATAAAATGGAAATAGGCGTGAGTTTATGTATGTATAGTCTAGTTTTGATGGATCGTAAATCCGATAAAACGAAGACTACTAAAAATAAAGGTAGGAACAAACCTGCGCGTATATAAATATGAGGCTTCATCTGTCACCCATTATCCATCACTCATCGTTTAAATATAACTTTTCGGGATATATTCGTAGGAGACAAATATCTGGAATATTCCAGAACTGTGTTTCTTTGCAGTGCCTCATGTAGCCACAACATCATTCATATTCCCGCCAAATTTATTTTTATTTCAACATCAACAACGTAAAGTTCCGTCTAGAGTAAAATTGAAGTATGTAACCGCCCAGTTGGAAAAACGCTTGGCTCTCAATGTGAGGTCGCAAGTTTGAATCCCAGTACGAGCCAAAATTGATAATTCCTTCTTTTTTTAATTCGGCTAAAAACGATGCTAAAAATGAAAATTAAAATGGTACACGCTTCCTAATTTCCGAGAAAAGTATCCGCTAATTAATTTTATATCTCCCTATCCGCTGAAAAACCGAGAAAATATATTTTAATTGGAAAAATTGAGCTCAGTATCACTTTACCCCAAAGTACAGCCTTACAATCTAAACAAAAATCTCGTTTTTACCTCGTGCGGCGTGCGTGCGAGCGAGACAAAACAGATCGCGCGCGCTCTCTTACTCGTTAACTGTTTTGAGCTTTTATGGGCTAATATAAACCTCCAAATTCGTATTGGTGCGGGACGGAGAGTGCCCCTTCTATACGTAGTATCTATTATTTTTTTATTCTATGTACTAGGAAAATTCGAACATCCCTACAAAATCATTTTCATGTAAAATGTAGCCAAGACGAGATCATATCGATCGCAATGTCTAAAAGTTATCAGATCTCATGTAGAAGCAAGTTTTTGCTTAGACTTCGTGTCCATTTTTCGTTTAATGAGTTACCTGATTACCTTACCGGTTCCAACTGAAAATCAGCGTCATAGTCTAAACTATGGCATTATACTGAGGTGTACAGCTGAGGTGGAACCGTTTTTTGCATACATTCATAATTGTACATATTATTATTTTGTTTTATTATGTGATAACATACCTAAGTATGTAGAATAAATATTTATTTTTTCTTTCATCTTACACGTCCGAACTATGAAAACTAAGTTCACAAACTCTACACATTAGACAAAATATGGGGCTTGCCCTTTTTTTTTTTTTTTTTTTTTTTTTTTTTTTTGACGTGACTTATTGTAGATTTGCCGCAGATGGCATTAACTACTTGGCCGGACAAATGGGGAGCGCTGAAGGCTCTCACCCGGTACAACGTTTAAGACAACAGGCCTGAGGGTGCCCAGTTGGGCGCGAACCTCGGCTCAGGGCGTCGTCTGAGAGGAAAAATATTTGAAAGAATTAATCGACCCTAGTGGGTCGATAGCGATAAGCGCTGAATGAGGGAAATCGTCGACCACGCCGGCGGGGTCGGTATCGGGGTCAATGGGGCTTGCCCGTTGCTACAAGATCTATAACAAAATGGCAAAGAGCAGTCAATACATTTGTTACCTTACGCTCATAGTGACGGAAGAAGAAGGCATCGAGACAAACCTGTTTAGGTTTAGCGATGTTTGTAAAACAATCTATGTGTAATTTATGAAGTGTTATAAACAAAAAAAAAAGCGATATGTTTTTTTTACCTTACGCTCATTGCGATGGTAGCAAAACGGCCAAGCCACATAATTTGTCTATTTATTTTGCCTGCCCTTGCGCTTCGCTTCGCTCGTCTTGGCGAGATAGGTACTTTTTAACTTTTTATTACTGACTGTCGCCATGTCATGTCAGTAGTAAAAAGGCTCTCGAAATACGCGTACGAACATAGTATGGAATATGGATGTTACTCTCTGTCTAGGTACATCCGAATGAGCACTTATGTCATTTGACATACGTATAAATATACACAAACGCAACTTTGACATTCATTTTTTTTTTCATGTATATTATACGATATTAGTAGTAATTCTGGTCTGACGTATCTACTATCTACGTAATTCTGAAATAATCAAATCAATTAGGTACTTACACTATATTGCACAGAAATTACTTTTAATGATCGGACATAACACATATGGATACAATACAACTTGGGTGGTTTTATTGTTCCAGAGAATGTTTTACCAGGCAACCACTACCAGAAAATAAAATAAATGTATTGATAAACGAGATACAAAACCATGAAATATAATGCAGCGAATTCTCAACTAATAATGGACTTTCGAAATTAATTAGGCCATAATATTTAATCCATATAAACCTCTAGTCAGCCAAAATAGTATCGGCAATAATTCATTCGAAATGATGATAAAATTAAACGTATTTTCAATTATAATCCCATGAGATTCAAAGCGCATTAATACCTATCTAGACGGAATGATGAATGGTTTAATGATCGCCACTGAATATTGGAAATATTTGGACTCCCAGCGGCAGTGTTGTCGGGACTCTTTGAGGGAGCTGTTTAAAGAAATAAATATACTGACGGTCGCAAGTCAATATATATATGAAAACATTATGTATGTACGTAAAAATGTATCTCTCCTTCCGAGAAACTGTGAAAGGCATACTTACAATACAAGAAATAAACATAAAATTGCTATTCAAAACTCTAGATTAAGTAAATTAAATTCATCTTTTTTGGGGTTATGTATACGTTTTAACAATAAAATACCAGATAATATTTTAAATTTGTTAGAAAATAAATTTAAAGCTCATGTGAAGCTTACTTTATGTAAAAAAGCTTATTATAAGATTAATGACTACCTAAATGATAAAAATGTGTGGTATTGAATGTGTTCCTCTAGTTATTAAATAACTTGTAATGTATATCCTCATTGGTTTTTAAAAGATGTGTTGCTGTTGCAGTTTCTTGTCATTTCTTCTCCTCAGCCATAACACCTTGCGAAATGACGTAAATTCAAAAATGTTACATTGACCTTCAACAAATTTATCCATGATAATTACGTTGAATAAATGATTCTGATTTCTGAGTTCTGAGTGGCTTGACTATTGATCCTTCCGATAGAGTCTAAAGTCTTAGCTGTAAAACCTGTGCAGGTAAGAAAACATACTATAGTTTAGAAACTTAACTTTACTACACCTTCCAACCCGCGAAGGGAAAACCGGCCCAATACAGGTTAGGTCACATACCTCCGTAAATGCATTTCTTGGGAATGTGGGTTTCCTCACAATGTTTTCCTTCACCGCTGATCATGTGATAATCATTTATGATCCAAACATGAATTCAAAAACAAATTTGATATTCATTGGTTTAGGCCTGTGCAGGATGCGAACCTGCGACCTCAAGATGAGAGACAAGCGTTCTACCAACTGGGCTATCACGACTATAATCAATCAATAATTCTTATTGCACCAAAAATATACTAAAATAAACACAATAGGCAGCCTTGTTGCTAAACAGCAATACCTATTACATTATACCACTACCTTAAAATCAAAAATATTGAAATATATCTTATCTCCTATAAGTATTATGTTTTTTTTTTACACAATAATTATATTTTATTATTATTTAGAAGATCAAAAAGACCGTAACAGTTGCTCATGGAAACTTAAAAATGTTCACAAAGCTTTTTTTATAATATATCTTATTACCTACTTAGCAATAGGCAAACACTAAGAAGACATTTGTATAAATTTGTCCATTACTTACTTACATAAATTGCCTATATACGTCCCACTGCTGGGCACAGGCCTCCCCTCAATCAACCGGAGGGGGTATGGAGCATACTCCACCACGCTGCTCCAATGCGGGTTGGTGGAGGTGTTTTTACGGCTAATAGCCGGGACCAACGGCTTAACTTGCCCTCCGAAGCACGGAATCATCTTACTTTTTCGGACAATCAGGTGATTCAAGCCTGAAAAGTCCTTGCCAAACAAAGGACAGTCTCACAAAGTGATTTCGACAATGTCCCCATCGGGAATCGAACCCGGACCTCCAGATCGTGAGCCTAACGCTCTAACCACTAGACCACGGAGGCTGTTGCTTATTTATTAATAATTATTAAAACACCATTACCATTACAGTTTCCTAAAATTGGTTACATCATAAGTCAAATACATGTCACACTATGATATTATTTTAAAAACTAAATAAAAACTATATTTTTCATTCCATTTCCATAATTATTGTACAATATTTCAAGAGTTGTTGTTGGATTGAATTGGAGATGTCCTTAGAAAAGGTTTAGTATGATCAATTCTGAACCGACGTGCGTGTATGAATCGATTGATGAACGTGGAGGAAGCAAGAGAAGTGTGTCAGGATCAAAGCAAATGGAATTCTATAGTCTCTACTTACCCCGGTAGGAAATAGGCGTGAGTTTATGTATGTATATGTATTTCAAGCGTTCTGCCAACAAATAATGCCAAATTTTAATGTCGATATGTTGTGCAATCAAATATATATCCCTTATGGATAATTTGTAGGGCGTTACATGAACCTTCTTTGGCATGCCATAAATGAATAATGAATATGAATAATTAAGAGATTACACGTAGACAAAGTTGCATGCGGGTGGTAGTGTTGATTAAATAATAAAATTTAAAACTTATTATTAAAATATGGTTTAATAAAAAACTATTTATTACAAAAGCCTCCACTAACTACCACTGGAGCAGCATTGTGGAGTAATCTCTCCAGTTGTTTAAGGGGAGGCGTATGCCCAGCACTGGAACGCATATAGGCTATTTACGCATGTTTTATAAAAAGTCGCATTATCATGACGTATTTGTTTTCCTTAATGTACTTATTGTTATTGTCAAAAGGGACCCATATATTATGCTACCTGAATGTATGTACGTATATAAGTAAACACTACACAACTTCTGGTAAGGAAGGCTTATCGCGAACTTAATATTCTTACGTGACAAGGGAGGGATAAAACGCGATACGTAAGGGATGAAGGGTCTAATTAATTAGCAACAACCCCTAGTTGAGTAAACAGGGAAATAAAAGCAAATACCAACCTCAAGTCCGGAGATCTAATTTCGTGGATTTTGAGACCATAGTCACCAAGCAACAGAATAACCTTTGTAAAGTTCTTATGATAAAAAATTGACAATTTTATTAGCAATATTTCGTTTCGAAGGTACTTGTGTGAAAGTGACCAAACCCGACTCAACTGGTTTTCAATTTTACAAAACTATCGTACCTCACAAATATTTAGATTAGCTAAGCGGACCCTATTTAATATAAACAGCCTATTTAAAGACCCCCACACTAACGTCTTTCGAGCATCGTCGACGTGGCACGAGTGTGGGGGGTCTCTAACATATACGTCCCACTGCTGGGCACAGGCCTCCCCGTATTGATGGAGATGTCTTTCACGGCTAATAGCCAAGACTAACGACTTATAGTGCTCTCCAAAGCATACATCCAATAAATAATGAACAAAATAAAATGACGGAGAAGTTCAATCTCGAAAGAATTTCGAGACTAAAAAAGTAGCAAAATTAAGTTGAAACATTTTAAGGGAATTGTTTCCAATCACAATAAATACAATTACAGTTGTAAAAGAGTATTTTATCTATTTTCTCGAAGGAGCAACTATAATGCCGTAAAAGTATTAAATTGTATCCACTTCATAGAATCCTTACTTAGTATTTTACTCGCTCGATTCATCTGTGACTCAAGAGATAAAACTAACATTGTATTTTGCAACTTTACAAGTAAAATCTTTGGAAGTCTTACGGTATAAAATCCTTTTCTTGCGACTTTTATTGTTATTATCTGCACTGGTGCCGAGCTCAGTAATACTTATAGCAGATTTGCTTCCCGACATTTTCAAGTTGTTAAAATCTTCTCTTGAAATGACTATTTTGCCCATGCGGTCATTCCTGATGAAATATATATATGTATGGATTGGTAACTTATCATCTTAGGACTTCTAACCTATATCAACCTTCTACTTCTATCGTGTGGGTTATGGAGTGGATGACCAAGCTGAGAAACCCTGTTGTCAGGGTTATTATTGAACCGCCAGACGCCTATACTTACATCAGTAAGTAGAAATTGGGACCGACGCCTTAACGTACTCGTATCTTAATTTAGGACAATCAGTTAATCAGCCTATGTCCTAAGCAAGCTAGGGATCACAAAGTGAATTTTGTGATATGTCCCCTCCGGGATGAGAATCCGTGACCTGCGGATGATGTCCTAACGTTCGACAACTGGACCACCGAGCACGTTATTCGCCATCAAGTGTAGCTGAAAATTTACGCTACTATACTAGCACCCATATCCCACCCTTATAAGGACGTGAGTTATGTCTGTCTTTCCGTAAAATAGAATAATAAAATTTCCATTAGTCTTGAGAATGTGGCAAAGGAACAAAGTAGCTTCCTAAGAATTCGCTTTACTGAAGAAAGTATTATAATGTAGCAGCTTCCTTTATCCTTCCAGTTCTACATCACAGTGAACTAGCAACGAATATAAGATTATTATTTGCCACATAATTATCCAATTAAATAAAGTATAATATTTATTGGACGCGGGACAAAACACAGAGACACAATACATAAAAGTAACCAACTTCTATAAGTTTTTTTTTTTTCTTTCAGAGACCGTTACTTCTTACTTCATTAGAGGAGACATTCTGTACATAGGCAACTTCAAAAGTCATGGAATACTTGCAGCCATTTTATATATTGGTGTCATAATACAATGCAAGTTACCAGACTATTAAATTAAAAATATAATTATTACATTAAAAAGCAGAATGTAATACAATTTTCATTAATCAAACACTACCCGTGACAGATTTTAATTTAACGTAGGTAGATAATACTCATATCGCAATTGGATTGGCATCGGCGATAATCCGGAGAGCAGCCCGCATTACACGTACTTAATGAAGATTACTTTAATTTCATTAAAATTTCAATTAATTTGAATAAATATAACCCCTAGCTGACAGGTATTGAAACCGTATTAACATCTCCACACTGATGTAAAATATCGTATGGAAAATTATCATGCTTTAGCACATATTGAATCTATTTTATTATTTATTTATTTATTTAAAAAAACGTACACCAACAGCTAATATAATGAAATATTTGATAAAATAAAAGTTACATCAGGAATTAGACTGTTACACAAGCCAATGACAGGTGCGCACAACATTTGCAGTGTAAGACAACGTAATCGTTTAGGTAGATAACTAAATTATACAAATACAATTATACTTACAGATAATTACAGAATATATAATATGCTGGAGGATAGAAATATTTATAAATTGTATCCTTATACTGCGTAATAGAATTGAAAAATAAGTCTAGATCAGACATTTTTCGAAAGGGTTCGTATTTGACCGATGTCACCTGATGGACTGCGACAAGACGGGTCTAAATTGCGCACACGTGCCTAAAATGTCTTGTTATTCTTATTTTGAGCAATATATGAATTGGTGTCGTGAACCATACATAATCATGTAAGGTCACGAATTATCTGAATTCTGAATCATATTCCAATACTGAATATGTGCATTAGATAGATATGCACATGCATCTGACTACACTATGTCTCTGCAGTGCTCTTACCTACTACAATAATTGATGGAATCAACAAGTTGTTTAACTATCTGAATATGGGGTAGAACCCCGCGAATGGCCTCCAACCGCCCCTTACAGCCATCCCTGTCCACCTGAATGAATTGATATGTTCAACTGATTGCCTGATAGAATCACCACAGCGATATTACCTACTGAATGCTTTACTGTTTACTGTCTGTTGTTCTATTTGGTAGTAACATTTCTGTATCAGCTAACACACATATAGCATAAGTGATAATTAGTAAAATATAACCAGGAAAACTGTATTAAAAGACTTACTGATAATTCTCCTTCCCCAACACACTAATATTGCTTATAAAACAGAACTATTCTTCTGGTTTTAACTACTGTAAATTATATCCTTTTTGTTATATTCGTAAACACCGCCGGCCATCTTCCATAGAGTCCTCGCATTCCCTTTTTTCTCGTGTCAGTGTTGTCATGTCATAAATGACACTACAAATCGATTACTCATTCGAGTAAATATAAAATCGATTGGATGCTTTTATTATGACAAATTATTATGAATTCGATTATTTAAATCGAGAACTGATTAAAGTTCGAGACACTGCCCGCCGCGAAAGTTATGAAATAATATAACAAAATTAGTTTGACATTTAGCTTTAATATTCGAAAATTAAAGAAATAACAAATAAAAATGGTAGTAGCATACTTGAATCATTGAATTGTGAATAGTAGTAATTAAATGTTTCTTTCCCTTTTACAAAATTATACTGATCAGCTGTTGCGTCCACTGTTTGACTTTCTCTCTAGCTCTCTGGGCAGCTTCTCTCTTCGTCCCAGTTTTAATCTGGTCAACTTGTTCAGTAGAATCTGTGCGACCTGATATGTCTAGTCCTGATACGTCATGTGTCGGGGTGTCTCGATATACAGTAGGTGTTGTTGGTGTTTCTGAATCTGTTTTTGCTGTAATATGAACTCCGTCTGCATTGTCATCTTCACTGTCTTCGAACTCGAGGGGATATAAATGACCGATTGATCGGGTCAAAGTTTCTCCATTAGGCATAGTTACTTTCACAACTCTGATTTGACCGTCCGAACCCTGGATTACCATTGAAATACGCCCAACTTTCCAAAATGCTCTACTCTTATCGTTTTTAATTTGTACTCTATCTCCAATATGAGGAATCTTGTTTACAACAACTCGTGATTGTTTATGAGTGTTTCCTCTCTCACGCAAGCTGGTTAAATATTGTGAAATAAACATGTTAATATATTCTTTTAAAATCATCTGACCTCTTTTCCATCCTTGAATTAAGTTATCCTTAGTCACTGTCGCGTTGTCTAAAAATTCTGTTTCCGATATATCTGTCAACTGTGGACCACCAACTTTTAAGAAATCAGCTGGAGTTAAAATTTGTTCAAATTCTTGTCCAACTGTAGTAAGAGGTCTGTTGTTTACCACTGCCTCTACTTCTTTTATAGTTGTACACAATTGGCTGTGGTTAAGCAGATGTTTATCAATTGTCCTTTTCAGGCAATTTTTAACTATACCAATCAAGCGTTCATAAAAGCCCCCAAACCAAGGCGCTAGTTCGGGAATAAAACGCCATGCAATTTTATTTTTGATGCAAAATTCTGAGGTTAATACGTTTGAAGTCAACTTAAACTGAGTGGCATTATCTGATGTGATAACTTGTGGAAGTCCTCTTACAGCGACAAATCTTCTAATAGCCATTAAACATTCCTCGGCCGATAAATCTCTAATTACCTCCATATGTATAGCACGGACCGCTAGACAAGTAAACAAGCAAACCCATCGTTTTTCTGCAATATCCTCCTGAATTTTAAGAGGACCAAAATAGTCTAATCCCGTAAACGTAAATGGAACTGAATATCGTACTCGTTCTGCTGGTAAAGGTGGCATTAACGGCATTTTGTAAGGCCCTCCCCCATATTTCCGACATTGCATACAATTACGTAAAACTCTTTGAACTTGTGAGCGACCTTGCAAAATCCAGTACTTATTCCTGACTGTGGCCAAAGTATGTCCTACTCCAACATGGTAATTATTTTTATGTATATCCTCTATAATTTTGTCTGTGAATTTAGAATTTTTAGGGAGAAGTATTGGGTTCTTCTTATCATCACTCCAATTTGCGTTTCCAAATCTGCCACCACATCTTAAAATACCTTTATCGTCTTTAAATAAGTCAAGTGACCTGGATAAATCTGTTTTGCAACCTTGTGTTTCTTTAGGGAAGTATTCTTTTTGCAATTTAATAATTTCTACAGATTTTGCGGTTTCTTCATTTTTTAAATTATTGCTTGCTTCTCTCATTTCTACATCTTCCTCTGTCATTTCCTCTACATCTTCATCTGCAACTACGTTTATTTTTTCTGTGGTCTTTTCTTTATTTTTATCTGTTATATTTGATGACTGATTGTTTTCCTGTATCTGTGTATCTATATTTGTATTTTTAGAAGATTCTCCGTTAAGCGAAGAAGTTTGAACCTGAACCTGATCGATATTGTGATCGTTTTTGAATAATTTAGGCCATTTTTCTGTTGATAATGTTAAAAATTTAGGGCCTGTCAGCCAATATTTGTTATTAACTTCTGCATTTATTGGTCTGGTAGCTCCATCTGCTGGATTTAATTCGCCAGGAACATAACGCACGTGCAGGGTTTTATTCTGTTTTAATTCCTTTATTCTTCGTGCAATAAAAGGCGGCAACAATTTATTAGAATTGAACCAACTTAATACAATCTCGCTGTCAACCCACAAGAAATGATTTTCTATATGCAGTCGTAAGAATTTGGCGACATATTGAATCAATCGGTTTCCGATTACGGCACCTAACAATTCTAATCTTGGTATTTGCAATTCTTTCTGATCTTTTATAGGGGCAACTCTGGATTTTCCCATTACAAAGGTCGTGTAGGCTTTCCTTTTATTATTACTGTATACACGTAAATATACGACAGCTGCATAAGCTTGCATCGATGCGTCTGCAAAACAGTGTAGCTCATAAACCATCTTATCATCATTTTTATTGGCAACGGTGTCAATGAGTGGTCGAGGAATATGCATGTCATTTATGCAATTGAACGTAGTCTGTATAGTTTTCCACTTTTTTGATATTTTTTCAGGTAATGTCTCGTCCCAATGTAGTTTCTGTTTCCAGAGTTCCTGAAGCAACAATTTCGCAGGTAATATTATCGGAGCAATAAACCCACATGGATCATAAATAGCTGCAGTTACTTTAAGTACTCCTCTTTTTGTGTTTATATTTGTCGCAGGTTCATAATTGGGCTTTAATCTTAATTCATCTCTACTTGTGTTCCATTCAATACCAAGAATTTTAATCACTTCATTGTGATCACGGTCATCTATAGGAATTTGATCAACAAATTCTTTTGAATTTGAGTTCCATTGGCAAAGATTCATAGACAGATCTTTAAAAATGTCCTTTGCTGTTTTATATAATGTTAAGGCTTGTTCCGTGGTACAGCTACCAGAAACCACATTATCAACATATATATCTTCAGCAATTTGTTTGTTAATTGTGCTATCTGATTTAATCAAATGAAATCGAAGCGTCGCATTCAACAAAAAGGGACTGGAAATTACACCAAACGGAACACGACAAAACCGTAAATGTAAAAGATTGTCTGATGTCGCTTCTTTGCTGAGATCTTTAAGCCATAAAAATCGAGTGACGTCGCGATCATTCTGTTGTAGCCCGATTTGCAAGAACGCCTTTTCTACATCAGCTACAATACCAATTTTATGTTCCCTGAATCTAATCAAAAGTCCCGTTAACTCCTCTAATAAAAGAGGTCCTTTGTGTAGACACTCATTGAGACTGCTATTGTTTTTAATTTTAGCAGAAGCGTCGTATACAATTCTTAATTTAGTTGTTTTATCTTCTTGTTTGATGCAATGATGTGGCAGGTAATGTACAGGATGATCGTCAGGTAATGAATGATCATTAATATCTTCAATAATACCTTTGCTCAATTGATCTTTTAAAACATCGTCATATTGTTTGATGGTAACAGGATCAAGACGTTTAAGTAAATTTGTTAACCTACCCAAGGCTAAACCAAAATTCACTGGCAAATTTTCAGGTGGATACTCCGTCCACGGCCATTGCACATAATAGCGGTTTTCAATATATTCAGTTGTCTCGTTGAACCTTTTTATGGCTTCTTCTTCCCTTGTAGTTTTAGGGGAATCTACTATTCCAATTGATTCTAAATCCCATAACTGTTTTAGATTATCATTTTGAAGGGGCAAATCAGGTTCGTAAAAAGGAGTCATGGTATCTATGCTGGATTGAAAATATGTTAATACTGATAGGTGATCCTTTTCATGTTTGGACATTAGACACTGTCCTGACCACATCCAACCAAAATCTGTTTTAACCAAATATAAGTTTTCGTCAACTTTGACTCTTTTATTAGCCATAAATGAGTAATAGTAATCATTCCCCAATAGAATGTCCACTTGATCATCTCTAGAACCATCGTCAGCCAAAATTATATCTTCATCATGTATCAACTCCTCTACATTTCGTATATTGTCGTAAGGACACGGAACTCTATTTGTTATTAGCGGTACAATATTTGCATGAATAGTTGTTCTGGTGTTTGTCCGAGTCACGATATCAAAGGCTACTAATGGACTGTCAATCTCTTTAGGCGTTTGTGCACCGAAGGTAAATACTGTTAATTGATTTTCCTCTATAACTGGTAAATTCAATTCCTTTGCGACCTTGCTGGTTACGTAAGAGCGTTGACTTCCACAATCTAACAATATACGACAGTTAACATAGCTTGAGTTATCTCCTACTCTGTGAATATGCGCTGTGCTGGTTTGTAAAACTGTAATCGATTTAGACGTATTAACATGAAGCGTGTTAATATGACTCAGACTAGGAACAATACTGGGGCACAGAGCACGATTATGTATTCCGTACTTATCACAATGTCTACAATTTCTCTTTGCTTTGCAATCACTTCCTTTATGTCCTTTTCCAAAACAGTTAAAACAATGACCCTTTAACTTTCCTTTTCTGTCCTGTAGTGTTTTGAATGTAGAACATTCATCGTTAAAATGATCTTTCTCACAAAAAATGCAAACAAGTTTATTCCTTTTTGGTGCTGATGATTCGTACTGAGTTGGTTTAGTATTGTCATAGGGCCGTTTTTTATTGAAGGGTCTATCAAATTTCTTGTTGTCAAACTTTTTATAGCTTTCTGTTTTATTTTGTACATTGTATTGTCGTCGTCCTTGAAATCTCTTTCTGCTATTATTCTCTGTTTTTACGTGAAGTGTTTCAATAGTAATGTTTTCTCCTACATCCTTTTCAGTTTTTCTTTTAATTCTATTTGAAGTCTCTCTGGCTGATATAATGTATTCTAAATTCTTTCTAATATTCTCAATCGAATCTTCATCTGAGCCTAATTTAACCCTAAGTTCATAAATCAAGTCTTCGGGAAATTTCTCCATAATCATCACTCTTAGGTGATTATGATTTACATCTTCGCCTAGAGATTTCAAAACTCTTAAGTGACTTTCGACTTCACTGAATACGTTTCGACACTCTTTAACTGAACTACCTGCTGTGGGAATACGATACAGTGCAACGTAATGAGCATCAATAATTACGTTTGGTTTGCCATAACGTTCTTTAAGAGTTTCAATAGCAATTTTGTAGTTCTTGCTTGTGGTATCCAAGCCTTCAATAGCTTGTTTAGCTTCACCTCCTAAGACGGATTGTAAGTATAACAATTTGTCAACGTCATTGATATTACGACTGTCTACGTTTGACGAAAATTGATCCCAAAACTGGTGCCATTTAAGTACATCGCCATTGAATTTGGCTAGCTCCATTTTAGGTAACTGGCAAGTAACATTAATACCAGAATTTTCTCCAATTGCTGTTGGTGAGTTTGGTTTCAGTTGTGTACGGACATCTAGCTCAGCTACGATTTCATCTGCTTGAATTTGGAGTGATGTATACTGAGATAAGTCATCTGCTGAAGGCACTTGTACTAATTTGTAGTAATTGTACATTTCTGACACAAAACGCTCGTTCATAGTTTTAAGTTTATTATTCGTAATACACGCCTCTTCAATAGTAATACTTTTATCGCGTAATTTTACTAGAGCATCTTGAGCATCGATTAGTAATTTTTCTACTGAATCGTTTATGAATTTTAGACGGGTTCGGACTACTTCCTCCATCTTAATCAAACACCGTATGTACGCAAACGAGAATGTTAAAAAACCACCGACACAAGACTATGTTGACAGTAAGTATTTCTCTCTGTAACAATATCAATTAATATTGTTAAAAACATTGATGAATTAAGAAAAAAAGTCTAATGATGTATTTGATTTGATAAATTCTACTTTTTGTATATCCCTTTTTTTGATATTTTTATCTATTTATTTATTGAATTTATATTCAACTATTCCTGTTACACTAGCAAGACATTTAAATTACAAACAAACGACAATCATAATATTTTACTCTGAAATACATGCATACTGATGATTTACTACCTAACATTATGATGTATATAATATGCGTATTAAAGACAATAAAGTAAAAGATAAATAAAAATATAGCCAAATAACACAATTTTTTCAATAAAAATATTTTTAGAATCGATTAAAAAAAATCGATTTTTATTTTATTTTTTACTAAACTTTCGAATAGGCTGACTATGAATGATTTCATTGCTTGTCCAGAATTTGTGAATATAACTTATGGCGGTAAAAACGTTTCCCGCTTACCAAATAAAATTGTTATTATGATGTTATTGTAGAATCAACAATAATCATTCAACGCTTACAAATGAACTGAATTATTCAGAGATGTTGATCTCTGCTGACTAAGTATTGATTAAGCACCTATTATGTATCTGCTGACTTTGTACTGGGTTATAACACTAAATTACATATTTAATCAAACGTCCCAGCATCTCCACCATGTCGTGAACCATACATAATCATGTAAGGTCACGAATTATCTGAATTCTGAATCATATTCCAATACTGAATATGTGCATTAGATAGATATGCACATGCATCTGACTACACTATGTCTCTGCAGTGCTCTTACCTACTACAATAATTGATGGAATCAACAAGTTGTTTAACTATCTGAATATGGGGTAGAACCCCGCGAATGGCCTCCAACCGCCCCTTACAGCCATCCCTGTCCACCTGAATGAATTGATATGTTCAACTGATTGCCTGATAGAATCACCACAGCGATATTACCTACTGAATGCTTTACTGTTTACTGTCTGTTGTTCTATTTGGTAGTAACATTTCTGTATCAGCTAACACACATATAGCATAAGTGATAATTAGTAAAATATAACCAGGAAAACTGTATTAAAAGACTTACTGATAATTCTCCTTCCCCAACACACTAATATTGCTTATAAAACAGAACTATTCTTCTGGTTTTAACTACTGTAAATTATATCCTTTTTGTTATATTCGTAAACACCGCCGGCCATCTTCCATAGAGTCCTCGCATTCCCTTTTTTCTCGTGTCAGTGTTGTCATGTCATAAATGACACTACAAATCGATTACTCATTCGAGTAAATATAAAATCGATTGGATGCTTTTATTATGACAAATTATTATGAATTCGATTATTTAAATCGAGAACTGATTAAAGTTCGAGACAATTGGTTTTAGCATAAAATGTTAATATATAAAATAAAACATACAAAATTATAAGCCCATTACTATATTCCCAATTGTGAAGAAACCCACATTCCCGAGAAATGCGTTTCAAAGTAACGTGACCTAATTCGTATTTGGTTTTCCTTTCTGTAAAAAAACGGCACCCGTCTTCAGTTTAGGTAGGCGGACCCTGTGAAAACTGGGATGATGACGACGATAAATTATACCAACTTACATAAATAGCCTATATACATCCCACTGCTGGGCACAGGCCTCCTCTCAATCAATCGGAGAGGGTATGGAGCATACTCCACCACGCTGCTCCACTGCGGGTTGGTGGAGGTGTTTTTACGGCTAATAGCCGGGACCAACGGCTTAACGTGCCCTCCGAAGCACGGAATCAACTTACTTTTTCGGACAATCAAGCCTGAAAAGTCCTTACCAAACAAAGGACAGTCTCACAAAGTGATTTCGACAATGTCCCCATCGGGAATCGAACCCGGACCTCCAGTTCGAACAGCCTCCGTGGTCTAGTGGTATACCAACTTATAATACCATAAATGTGCATAGTTGGTTTCGTAACAAATGATATTACCTTATGTATCTCCTAGTTGCTCATTGCAGTCATAACTTTGCGAGTCTATTATTATGGAAATGTAATAATATTTGTTCTTCATGAACATGATTAAAAGCACATGAATATGTAGATATATTTTGTTCATATTTCCGGAACGTGTGTCGGTCTGTCTACACAGGTGCTAGGATTTCCCAATTAGTACGTCTTGAAATTGTCTTGGTACACGAATAACATTCTGTGTTGCCACAGAGATAAATTATTGTAGCTATTATGTTAGAGCCCTATCTCACTAGGACAGTATAGTGACGCCATCGCCACCACGGTTGCGCTATCAACACAACCTATGCAGTTGTATGAAGGGTATCCGGTTGCGCAACCAATTGTTGCCGGCAACCAGACCCCGAATAATTTCCCGATGGTATTCATGTTCATGGTTTGGATCCATTCAAACCCGAAAGCGCAGCGAGCGGAATCTTCAACTGAAAAGTGTTTTTTTTTTTCGAATAATTTACTCTGCTAAATAGAGTAGATGATGAATATTTTAATTTTGACAACCTTCCCATTAATAAACGATCAACAACTACAATGCATGTAAAAATACTATCATCTATCAACAACAAAAAATAAACAGAAGCCATCAAAATGATGGGATTCGATTACGGTACCGTCCAGAAAAGATTATAAATCATGGGATCGGGAATATTTCGGGATATTTTAAGGTACGCGTAATAAGATTTCGGGACCTTTTCGGGACGGTTCCGGTAGATAGGTAATAATTTAATCTTCTCATTTTACGTTACCTTGTTTCATTTTGTGTATGGGCACGTTCTCAATTCATGGCTTCTCTTTGAAATGTGAGTGATAGACGTTTGTTGAGAAGGGATGGGGAAAACTTAGGTAATGGCGTATTGGTTTGGTTAGTAACATTATGTAAGTGTTAGGGTGGTATTAATAAACTAATCTCAGCATCGAGATTGCCCTCAAGATAGTGTCAATCAGACAGTTCTTGTATAAGTTTTTATATATTATGCTGGAGGACATAAACTTATATAATATAATTCCTACTTATTATGTTCTATGCATTCGTATTTGTTTATATCAGGTGCGTACTATATCCGCTTGCATTAATTACTATTATAATATTAAGCATTTATGTATACGTTTTTGTGATAAATATATAAAATATATTATATGTACACCTACATTCTATTTTAAGTAATTTGGTAATATTTAATCTATGTACGAATATTAACGTATGTTTATGGAACACGACGTTCGTGCCTCACCCAACAGGGTCCACATAATACCAGCGTCGTGGTTCACGCCGCGACTTGTGCTGAGTGAGGCCCTTTTATCTCAGGACGTCCACCACCACCTTATGATCGTTGTAATGAACATCCTTCTATGCTTTTTATTATTGTTTTGTAAAAAAAAAATAAGTGATGTTATTGTCTTGTCTTTGTGTGTGGCGTCCTTTTATAATAAACAATTTCTATTCTATTCTATTCTATAAATATCCTAAAAGTTCCTGTTTAGGGACTTGAGCATGCATGATCTTGAGGGCAGTCTCAGCTGAGATTAGTTTATTAATACCACCCTTAGAGTAAGTAATTGTGCTTTGGTTAACATGAACATTAGGAGCTGGAAACACATTACCTATGACTGTGTTTTCAGCTCTCAATTTTTCAGCTTCATTATGATTATATCATTTAAATAACTCAAAATAGTTTTTCTTTGTAAGTAAATAAAAAATAGACACCCTCTCTGTCGGAAAAATACACAGTCGTTCCAAGTATAAAAGCACAAAATATCTCTTCACAAACATTTCCTTGAAAACCTTTTTTTTTTCTTTTTAATGTTGCCAGCTTTATATAAAGAGCTCTCATATCTCACATGACGTTATATCCGGTAGCCGGAAACTTTAATAATGTGGTTTTGAACCAGGTTTATCCACCTTTTGGCTGTCTGTGGGTTGTGCCATGGCCAAGCGTGTAATTGTACATTTAAAATAAAATCACCGCATTGCAGCGCGGTTACATTATTTGTATTCGTTTAAATGTTAACACGGAGAATAAGTATTTTTTATGTTTTATAGACGATGGGCTGATCAGTTGGGACTTGTGACTGCAGATTCTGAGCATATGAGCTTCTGGATATACAAAGTTGGTTTGCTTCCCAAACGAGGAGTACCATTCCACGCTCCAATACATTAAGTTCTTTCACCCTAAGATTGCCAGGCAGAAATTGCTGTATAGCAATAAGGCCGGCTATTGTGCTTATTTCATTCGTTTGTACATGTCCTTTACTTATATATTTGTGCAATAAAAATATACCGGACTTTCACCAATGAGTTAATAATTTATCTTAAGTGCAGTTTACACTAGTTGACTGGGCCATTATAGACAGCGCGACGGCTCACCGCCTATCACGTTGGTTTAACAGAAAACTCGGTGAGGTGTGGATTCTTAGTTCATCTGGCGTTGGATGTACCTCTAACTTGTATGTGAATAAAGAGTGTTCTATCTTAGATTACATCGTCACTTAGCAACAGGTGAGTCGTACCTTGTCAAACATGCTGAAAAGGCTGAAGCTTACTCGATATCTACAAAGAAGTTCGTTCAAGATCCAATAATCTGTATATATGTTGACAATGTAACAACCGTTTTCTAGGTAGGTTTGTTGGCAACACCAACAATAAAATATTTTTTTTTTATTATTATTGTGGCAACTTTAAAATAGCTCACTCTCTTCCTCCTTCAACGCCATCAAGATGTAACGTGTATGTCGTGTGCAAGAAAATAAATATTTTTCTAATACTTTCAACTACGTCTTTAAATACGACCAACCGCAGACCCCAACAAGGTTTACACCTGCCACTTCTTCTTCTATCGTGTGGGTTTGTGAGGTGAATTACCAACCTCATCAACCCTGGTGTCAGGGTTATTATTGAGCCGCCAAAGGCCCCTGACACGGCTCATGTAACGACTACGTACTTACATCACTAAGTAGTAACCGGGACAACGGCTTAACGTGCCTTCCGAAGCACGGATCATCTTACTTTTTGGACAATCAGGTGATCAGCCTGTAATGTCCTAACCAAACTAGGGATCACAAAGTGATTTTTGTGATATGTCCCCACCGGGATTCGAACCCAGGACCTCCGGATCGTGAGCCCAACGCTCAACCACTGGACCACGGAGGCCGGCCACTTATTTAAATCTAATGATAAGTAAAGCATATCAAAATTATCTCGCATCTTACGTGCTGTCGGAATTTTCAGTTTTATATGGCATTGGGGATTATAATCACTCATTACGATTATAGAATAGAGAAGGTCGTTAATTGTTTTGTTTGGTTTGAAAACTTTTGATGACGTCATAAGAATAATTCGGCGCATAATGTCACTGAATCGCATCCCGAAAAATCTCTATTCTGTAATACTTAATAATTATAATAATTCCATATAAAACTGGTAGTTCTGACTGCGCGTACGATGCGAATTAATTTCGATTTGCTGGCTCCTTTATTTACCACCAATAATAGAGTAAACACAATATATATGTTGTATTGATCTTCTATTTATCAGGCAAACCGATTAACTGCGCGCAAACAGGATAAGACATTTTCAAATTTATTTGCCTTTGTGGGATTTGAAGCCACATACGATCCTTATTTCCACGAGGTAAAGGTTTTATTGGTAAAAATAAAGTTGCCAGAATGGGTCAGGGCCACTTTTCTTTTTCGACATGAATTATTTTAGATTTCGCTTGGCCGGAATAGGGATACCAAGCTTCCCAAATTATGCACATTTCTTGTTTCAAAAAATATTGTGCTAGCTACTTAGTTTCGTATCTAAAGATTTATGGCGCTAAAAATGGATTAATTTGTATTGGCTGATTAGATACATTCTTCATGCTACTTTTAAGGGTTTTTTTTTAAGTAGCATGGAGAATGCTACACCGACAAGATTGTGGCTCTTCAAATAGTGATTATAATGGTTAGATACAAAGTTCGAATAATCTTCGTCAAATCAAATATCTTCAAACTTCCTATACACAGTTGGCAAATATAAATAATTTAAATCTACCACTATCTACTCGGAATGTATCCACCCACTGCTGGATATAGGCCTCCTCTCTTTCACGCCATCCTTTCCGGTCCTGTGCAAGTCTCATCCATTGCTTTCCGGCGTACCTTACAATGTCGTCCAACCACCGGGCTGGTGGTCTGCCTCGATATCGCATACCATCCCTTGGCCACCATTCAATAACAGCCTTAGTCCATCTGTTGTCTTCCCGTCTTGCCAAGCGTCCTCCCCATCTCCACTTAAGCCTAGTGATTCGTATACCTACATCCTCGACTTTAGTATGTTGCCGAATTTAGACGTTTGGTATACGATCTACCAGGTGGATGCCTAACATGGCGCGCTCCATAGCCCGTTGTGCCACTCTAATCTTATAAATGTGCTCTTTCATGGTGGCCATAAATACTTCTGCCAATAATTTAAATAAAGAAAAATAAACAAAATAGAACTAAGTTGCGACTACTTGCGACAGACTATCAATAAAATTCCTCGCGACTGACAACTTTAACGAAGAGAAACCACTTCGCTATGCAGTAAAACAAATCCTTGAAAGATAAAAATATTCGCACGATATTAATCAAATCGGTGATGACAGAGAAGCCTTCAAAGAAATTCTTACTTAGTCGCTGAATCTATCTCTTACTTTGTATTATATTGCCTGCTTTAAACAAAGCTCGGTTACGACTTGGCATATTCGCACGACAGCGAATACTAAAGTGTAAAATGGAGTCGGATTGATTTTACCCAAGGATTTAATGTTTGTTTTAAAGGAATTAAAGACAGCAGAAAGGCTCGACTCACATTTCCTTTTGCCATTGTTTTGTTGATATTTATATACTTGTTTTGGAAATTTTAAGGAAATTGAGGATTTGAGCGAGCTTTTAGGTGTAATAAGATATATCATTTGGATGACACACGTCTCTTCCGTATGTTAAGATATCTAATTACAGAGGATACAATTCCAAGAATCATGGAAAGTATTTGATTAAATTAGAGATTGAAGGAATAACGCGGTTCACAACTTTGAGTTAGGTATTCATGTTCACCAGCCACCAGTATTAGTGCGTATTAAATAGTCAGTGTTTATCACGTTTTCGCGTAACATATTAACGAATTAAAAAATAATAAGTAAGTATATTTAAAAAAGAAGTGAAGCCGGCTACACCTCATTTAAGACATGGTGTCGCTTGGCTGGAGTCGGTCACCGGGTCTCCCTCAATAGGGTCTCACCTGGTGGACAGACTCGCCGGCGGCATCACCGGATTTGACAGGGCCTACGGAGGGGCGAACCTCGCCCGCCGTAACCCGCCCCCGTGCCCCGCCCACCTTCGCGGGCGGCGAGAGCCGCCACACTCTGGGAGCAAAGCCCCGAAGGTGTCCCCCCGTGACGACAACCACGGAGAGTGTGTCAGGATAGAAGCAAACGGAATTCCATAGTCTCTGCTTACCCCGGTGGGAAGCGACACCCTGAGCCGAGGTTCGTGACCAACTGGGCACCCTCAGGCCTGTTGTCTTAAACGATGTACCGGGCGAGAGCCTTCAGCGTTCCCCATTTGTCCGGCCAAGTAGTTAATGCTGTAGATAAATCTACAATAAGTCACGTCAAAAAAAAGGTGGGAAATAAGCGTAAGTTTAGGTATGTATGTATGTTTAAGTATATCTAGTATAAAATCCCGGCGCGGGTTCTAAACCATTCGACTTAATGAGTTTTAATTCATATTTGGATCATAGATAATTGGTATTACATGGTTTCCAGAAAGATTTGTACCCGGTTAATGGCAATATGCTCGCCTCCTATTACATGATACTTCACAATGTTTACGAGGAATGGGTGTATACTGATGATGATGATGATATATACTGTTGACGACAGGTCAACATGGCAATCGGGGCATGAGGTGAGCCGCGGAGGCGGGGTCGCCCCGCACACCCGCACAGTCCCCGCGGCGTCATAGTCTTAGTGTCGCACGAGTCCGTATCGACCGCGTTTATCGATTATAATCTCGCTCACATAATTTATTGAATTAGAAATTAACATTAACACAAAAGAAAAACAATAGATTTAAAAGAAATCTAATCTAAATATTTATGGTCAATCAAAATTATAAATATAGCAAGTATATTTTACATATACTTGCTAAGAAATTATTGAAAACTAAGAATTATATTTTAGAAATAAAATTAACGTTAGATGATTCAGATGAATAAATATTAACTTAAATGAAAACGTGGTATTATTTTATTCACATTTTGTTACATACATAATAAAAATATATCGATATTGAAAACGTCACGTCACTAGAGAATTGCCATGTCGACCTGTCGTCTACTATAGGTCTATACTGAGGAGCTCGGTGGCGCAGCGGTAAACGCGCTCGATCTGCGTTTGTTGAAGTTATCCAACTTTCGCAAAGGCCGGTCATAGGATGGGTAACCATAAAAAAAAGTTTTCATCTCGAGCTCCTCCGTGCTTCAGAAGGCACGTTAAGCCGTTTTGGTCCCGGCTGCATTAGCAGTCGTTAATAAGCATCAATTCGCATTGGGCCCGCGTGATGGTTTAAGGCCCGATCTCCCTATCCATCCATAGGGAAGGCCCGTGCTCCAGCAGTGGGGACGTTAATGGGCTGATGATGATGGGTGTATACTATGCACCTGATGCTATATTATATTTAGTATATTATTGTGTTACAAAAAAGAAACAAATAGATAAGTCAATCTTTTTACAGGACATTTGCCTTTTACAGTTTTTACGCTTAAATATAAACGGGTGAGTACCTATGAGTTTCGTTTTTCTCTGAGATATAACAAATTGGCCCCAATTATAAGCACTCGTTGTTGAAGAAAAATGTCTTGACAAAGGCGAAGAAAGATCCAACTTTCTTTGTTAGGACGCACTCGAGACAATAGGCTGTTCGCCTCGACTTTATCGCTGACATTCAACGATGTAAAAAATACTCCACTAACTCATCGTGGAGCAGTATAGAGTATGCTCCAACCGCCCTCTCCCGCGGCTAATTTATAATTCTACATTTTAAAATTGATACATAAATTGATTTAATAATCAAGTCCAAGTCTAAGTTTTCGGCAACTACCGGTTTTTATTAAAACTACTAAATGATTTAAGAATCTGTGATTTAAATCTTATTAACTGACTTCAAAAAAACATGATTTACCCGTATGGTTATAATTATTATGTATAATGTTGTTCATTGTATTCAACAATATATTATTTTTTACTTTTGAATTGAAAGATTTTGAAATAGGTTTAATTGTGCTATTTGATAGTCTCTGTTTTGATAGTCTAAGTTATAAAGTTCTAGGAATGGAAGTCAAGCAGTGTACCAGCCAAAATTGAGAGCCATTTTATGTAGCATTGATTTATTCAAAAAGCGAATAAGTTCTAATACATTCTTAAAGCCATAAATCTCTCCTTCACTTCTCAAGGCATTCTTAAATCTAATTAAGTACATATTATTAATATGAAATAACATTTGACACTCCATAATACTCGGTGATGAAAGGGATGAGAATATCAAATTAACGTCAGTGTGAGATGGACGGGTTCATTCGAATTACAGCGACGAATTTTCTATAATGACTCATTAATTTACAGAAAGAAGGTTGACTGGGGTTGGTATTTATGATGATGACAGCATTATCTCATAACAAACCCTTCTTCTTTTTTTTCTATCGTGTGGATTGTGAGGCGAATTACCAACCCCGTCAACCACTAAACACACACTAAACACAGTTGATTAATATTGCTTACTTTTAATTTTAGAGAAATATCCAACTAGTTTTCGGTGATAAATAAAAGACCATAAACATCCTAGATTCGATGTGATGTAAATTAATAACTATTTACTGCATAAACATAACATAAACAACCTACAAACGTCCCACTGCTGGGTACAGGCCTCCTCTCAATCAACCGGAGGGAGTATGGAGCATACTCCACCAAACTGCTGCTGTATTTTCCTAAGCACGGAGACTTACATTTTCGGACAATCAGATGGTTCACACCTGTAATGTCCCTACCAAACAAAAGATAGTCTCACAAAGTGATTTCGACAATATCCTTATCGGGAATCGAACCCGGACCTCCAGATCGCGAGCCCAGCGCTCTAACTACTAGACCACAGAGGCTGTTTACTTCTTAGTACATTAATACGAATTCAGCTATTACCACAACCGTTGAGAAGGATTGTAAGATTGCCTCTTTGCTTCGATGTGGCCTTTTTTGACACCTCCCTTCGGGAAATGAAATAAACGTTATAATGAGCGAGCACCTACCGGCCTGGTAGACCTCGTCGCTATTGTTTGTAGGCACTTGTTTTTTTTTTCACAATTTTTATCATAATTGGAGTCGCGCGATGTGGCGTAAATTTTCCTGCTGCCCACGATTTTTTCACGAATTTATTTGTGATTGTGTAATTGTGCGAAAAGACTTGATTTGTTTTTTACTTAAATACATACGTAAACTCACGCCTTTTCCCCACCGGTGCAGGCAGAGACTATGGTTTACTTGATTATAAAAAAAGGTTTAGTACGATCTACTCTGAACCTGCGTGTATGAAACGATTGGTGAATGTGGTTGAAGCCAGGGAAGTGTGTCAGGATCGAAGCAAATGGAATTCCATAGTCTCTGCTTACCTCGGCGGGAATTAGGTGCGAGTTTCTGTATGTTTGAAAAAAAGTAGGATTTTTTTAAATCAAATCGTTTTGCTCTTTACACCATGGTTAGTTTAGGTTAGGTTATTTATGAATTAGTATTTAGAGTCTAATATACTTTAACAGCCTCTGTGATCTAGTGGTTAGAGCGTTAGTCTCACGATCTGGAGGTCTAGGTTCGATTCCCAATGGGGACATTGTCGAAATCACTTCGTGATACTGTCCTTTGTTTGGTAAAGACATTGCAGGCTTGAATCACCCGATTATCCGAAAAGGTATTATGATTGCGTGCTTCGGAGGGCACGATAAGCTGTTGGTGTCGGTTATGAGCCGTAAAAATACACCTCCACCAACCCGAGTATGATCCATAACCCCTCCGATTTATAGAGGGGGGGCCTATGTCCAGCACTGGGACGTATATAAGCTGTTTTTTTTATTATAAGTTAACAATGTCCTAGGTGTTGTCCAAAGAAATTTTCAGCGATAAATAAAGTAAATAAAGGACCTTATCCGTAATAGGTCCAATTTTCATAAGCGAGATTTATGTGGGTCCCCATACGAGGGCTCGTAATTTCTAACTTGTGTCCCTCGGTTGTTGACATTTTGTGGACTCTCTTATATGTTTGTTTTTTTATAAGTACATATATTTTAGTTGTACCCACTCTCCGCTACGCCAGCTATGTTTAATTCCCATGTAATAGGGGACGAGCCTATTGCCATTAACCGCAAATCCGGGCACAAATCCTGGAACCGGTTTTTTTTTTTTTGACGTACTTATAATTTTGCCGAAATGGCATTAACTACTTGGCCGGACAAGTGGGGAGCGCTGAAGGCTCTCTCCCGGTACAACGTTTAAGACAACAGGCCTGAGGGTGCCCAGTTGGGCGCGAACCTCGGCTCAGGGCGTCGTCTGAGAAGATAATATTTGAAAGAATTAATCGACTCTAGTGGGTTGATAGCGATAAGCGCTGAATGAGGGAAATCGTCGACCACGCCGGTGGGGCTGAAGTGTTATTTTTGTTTTACATATTTCCATTTATGTAAACAAACAAATTCGAGATAATATATTATACACACACTCACAACTAGTTACAAAATAAAAATAATTTTGCTTAGATTATTCGAGAAAAGAGTCGACGTTTCTAGTACGAGACCATAAGGTTTATAAGGAGCGGGAAAAAAATCAAAATAAATAAAGAAATGTATGTATGCTTACACAACTAGTTACATACCTAACAGTGAAAGACAAATCTTCTCTCATAACTGTTTAGGTAAATCTAATTACCAACGTGGCCGAAGGGGTTCTACCACCTATCACGTTGGTCATAACAAGAACCTCAGTGAGTACTTGGTTCATCATAGATAGATAGATAGAATATTTATTTAGGTTTAAGACGTTACATAAACTTCTTAATATTAAAATTTGAACATATATGAAATGTAAGACTTAAAACTAAAAAGGGTACTAGCTCGGCTGTCGTATCGACCTACATGAGGGACAATAGAGGGACAATACGACGCCGATTTTCAGCCAGACCCCATCATGGTGATGTATCTCTGACTACCCCGATGGGGAATATAGCCTTGAGCGTATTTTATGTTATTATGCTACAAAATATATTTAAATACACTGTAATATTGTTATTAATTATGATTATAATTAAAGATGAAACAGTTTCTATATTATTGTAAAATCTGTCACACTGTTCAGTATAATATGTATAATATATTATGGTTAATAGCAATAAATTATAGTATGCATTTACTATAAATTAGGCCCTATATTAGCATTCTATCAATTAATTAATTCTGCGCAAGAACGGAGCTATGATTTACTATAATTATGTACTACTCCTGTAGGTATTATACTTCCTCTTGTTACATCTCTATCTGGCTAAACTACTAATTAGAATAGTTGCTACGCTGACGTCTTGAACGCGGTAGCAACGGTATCTATGGATCAGTGGTTGAGCTTTGGACTCACGCTCCGGTGGTCCCGAGTTCATTGGGGACATTACACCAAAAAACAAAATCTTATCGCTAGTCTTGTAAGGAAATTACAGACTGAACGCCTAATTCTTCGTAAGATGGTCTGTGCTTTGGAAGGCACGGATAACCGTTGGTCCCGATTACGGCATTCTGATGTAAGTAAGTGGTCGCTACATGAACCAAGTCATGGGCCTATCAGCGTTCAATAGTGTGACAGATTGACAATATCACATCGCTTAAACAAACTTCGAAACCAGAGAGTTCTAGAATGTTACCGTAATCCTTCTTTTCCTTTTAACACCAAACTTTTCTGACGCATAGCAGCGTCCTTGTCTTTCTTTACTAGAATGGTCAAGGAGATTCCACCCGAGACTATTCGAGAAAAGAGTCCACAATTATAGTAAGAGACCATAAGGTATATTAGGAGCGGGTAGCGCAAAGAGAGCCAGTTCAGTTTCTAAAGTGAAAGGAGTAAGAAGAAGTGGAAAGTGGAAGTGAAGGACAGTGTTTTAAGCAGTGTCAAGTGCAGTGCTAGTGAAGTGTTTCGTGCTGTGTTGGAGTGACACGAAATAAAGTGAAGATACGGTGACGAAGTTATACCGCGAAGCCCTGTGCGGAAGCTGTACCGTGTGTATAGTGAATAAATTCGTTTCTCCTTGGACTCAGTGAGTTGAGTTTCCTTCGAATCCCGAAACCCATTTCCGTAACAATAGTAACTCTGACAACAGGGTTGATGAGTTTGGTAAACCATCTCACAACCCACACGATAGAAGAAGTAGTTTCTCTTTATCGTTCCAAAGATATACAGAATCGAAATGAAATAATAACAGGAGCTAGATTATTTGAAGACAGTTTTCTAAACATAAGGTGTATTTTAAAATTAAATTCTATCCTTTTTTCTATTACAGACGATGCATGTTGGCATGTTGAGTTTCGTACGAATCCGGACATCCAAACGGCAGAAATCGGATATGTAAGAAAACACATTTGAAAAACCTACAGCAGAAAATCTGAAACTACCGACTGACGACGGCGATAGAAATCGTGTGGATTTTTTTTTTTTGAAAAAAGAACGAGGTGGTCCGACCGACTTTTATTTTCTACATTACTCCCAAACGTTCAAAAATGTTGAACAGATTTGGTGGTATCCAAAAAGTTTTTTTTTTAATAATGTAAGCTCGCGTTTGACCACAATCTCACCTGATTGTAAGTGATGATTTGGTCTAGGGTGGATCACGCTTATCTTGCAAATGCCTATTCACTCTAGCCTTGAAGACTCCCAGATAGTTGGAATAACAGACGACGGCAGACAGTTCCAGACTTTGCTATTCGCATCAAAAGGAAGAGGCAAACCGTTTAGTGAGGACTGGTGGTATATCCACAGCATAAGGCTGAAATGCCTGCCGAAGTCTAGTTGTCCGTAGATGGAATAGAGTCGGCGGAATTAACTCGTGAAATTCCTGCGCTCGCCGAAGTGTATCCTATAAAAAAACTGACAGAGAAGCTATCCTTCGTCCTGGTCTATAAGCACACTAAGTAAACGTAAAGTGATTTATTATCTATGTAAATATGTTTACTTAGTGCACTTATAGACCATATTATAGACCAGGGAATGTAACTTTACATGAAATCTGTACCTCAGACTACTCGTGTTGGAAATAAAGTTACTACCGCAAGATACGAAAATATTGATTATCTTTGTAAGTAAATATGTTTACTTAGTGCGCTTATAGACCATATAGATCAGGGAATGTAACTTTACATGAAATCTGTACCTCAGACTACTCATGTTGGAAATAAAGTTACTACCGCAAGATACGAAAATATTGATTATCTTTGTAAGTAAATATGTTTACTTAGTGCGCTTATAGACCAGGGAATGTAACTTTACAAGAAATCTGTACCTCAGACTACTCATGTTGGAAATAAAGTTACTACCGTAAGATACGACAATATTGATTATCTATGTAAATATGTTTACTTAGTGCGCTTATAGACCATATAGATCAGGGAATGTAACTTTACATGAAATCTATACCTCACACTACTCATGTTGGAAATAAAGTTACTACCGCAAGATACGAAAATATTGATTATCTTTGTAAGTAAATATGTTTAATTAGTGCGCTTATAGACCATATAGACCAGGGAATGTAACTTTACAAGAAATCTGTACCTCAGACTACTCATGTTGGGAATAAAGTTACTACTGTAAAATACGAATATATTGATTGTCTATGTAAATATGTTTACTGTAAATGTGTTTATGGCAAATAAAAAATCGTACCTTATCTTATCTTAGTGCGCTTATAGACCAGGGACAGTCCTTGGTTTGTAAGTCCCCTTACTAATAAAACAATATCTCGTAAGATAATAACCTACTTTTAGTATTGTACTGTATTAGTATATACAAACTCTATAACAATACTCGATTTTAAATAAAATTCTCCCTCACACATTAAATCTCCAAAGCTATCTGTCAACAATGTGATTAAAATTTCTCCTCAACCATAATAAGACATTCTCCCAACAATCCCCGTGACATGCATATTAATAATAAAAAAATGCTATCTCGCATGGAAATTGCCTTTAAACTCGTCGGAACACAGAGACGGATTTAGAAAAATAATAGGAATAATTACAGAACACCACGATACACCGAAACACCGGTGGTTAGAGAGTTAGGCTAACGATTTGGATTTCCGGGTTCGATTCCCGATGGGGACATTGTCAAAATCACTTTGTGAGACTGTCCTTTGTTTGGTAAGGACTTTTCAGGGCTTGAGTCACCTGATTGTCCGAAAAAGTAAGATGATTCCGTGCTTCGGAGGGCACGTTAAGCCGTTGGTCCCGGCTATTAGCCGCAAAAACACCTCCACAAACCCGCAGTGGAGCAGCGTGGTGGAGTATGCTCCATACCCCCTCCGGTTGATTGAGGGGAGGTCTGTGCCCAGCAGTGGGACGTATATAGGCCGTTTATGTTATGTTATTGAGGAGCTCGGTGGCGTGTGCGTCAAGCTAGCGGCCTCAAAAAAAAAATGGGCACGAAAAAATAATTTGACCATACCAAAAAATAGTACTCTTATTGAAAAAAATAGTACCTGTTGTAAAAAAATTAGTACCATCACGGTTCTGGATTTATAGCCATGTTTTATTGCACTTGCTAGCTTGACGGTGAGCGAAATTTGGCGAGAGTTAATGACAAGGTCTTTCGCTTTGATTTAAACGCCAAAAAATAGTATCGAAATAGTACTCATCCCCTGCAAAATACCGAAAGTAGTACTTCAACGGTTCCAAAGTTATAAAGGTAGTTCTTTGATCCCGCTAGCTTGACGTTTTGAAAATACCTATTATCTGGGGAATGCTTGCATACTTCAGTTTGTAACTAATGTCAATAAACTCGTATGAAATAGTACTCCCTACCATCATAATTTGGACCTGATTCTCTTTGTAGAAATATGTCAAAAAGTCATTATAACCTATGTCATACATTTATCAAGACAAGTACAGTCGCGAACAAAATTATTACACATGGTCAAGAATGTTGTCAGATTTCAGTATTTTTCCCCATTTTTGGGTAAAAATTGGTGAAGTGCCAGGGTTGTTAGATGAAAGTAATATCATTGTTGAAACTCTTTGAGTTATTCTACAAATACTGCAAATTGTTTATTAACAAACACTTCGATCCGTAACAAATTCAACATGAAGGTATAAATTATAAAATAAAACAGCAGATTAAAAATGTATTATGATGTATTAAAATCACAGATTGTTTTCGATAAGAACTAGACCCATGCAGCCATTTTCTATTAAAATTAGTGCATATGGGTGTATGCAATAGGATTTTTTTGTAATAGCAGCACTGAAGTGCAAAGAAATGGTAGGGTAGACCTCCAAAATGGCAATACTTACGAATAAATTGTGAGGTTATGTAATTGTCTACGTGACTGTATCAACAACAAATGTATGGCATAGGTTATGATGATTTTTTAACATTTCTACAAAGAGAATCGGATCAAAATTATGATGGTAGGGAGTACTATTTCATACGAGTTTATTGACATTAGTTACATACTGAAGTATGCAAGCGTTCCCCAGATAATAGGTATTTTCAAAACGTCAAGCTAGCGGGATCAAAGAACTGCCTTTATAACTTTGGAACCGTTGAAGTACTACTTTCGGTATTTTGCAGGGGGTGAGTACTATTTCGGTACTATTTTTTGGCGTTTAAATCAAAGCGAAAGACCTTGTCGTTAACTCTCGCCAAATTTCGCTCACCGTCAAGCTAGCAAGTGCAATAAAACATGGCTATAAATCCAGAACCGTGATGGTACTAATTTTTTTACAACAGGTACTATTTTTTTCAATAAGAGTACTATTTTTTGGTATGGTCAAATTATTTTTTCGTGCCCATTTTTTTTTTGAGGCCGCTAGCTTGACGCACACGGTGGCGCAGCGGTTAATGCGTTCGGTCTGCATTAGCAGTCGTTAATAACCATCAATCCGCACTGGGCCCGCGTGATGGTTTAAGGCCCGATCTCCCTATCCATCCATAGGGAAGGACCGTGCCCCAGCAGTGGGGACGTTAATGGGCTGATGATGATGTTATGTTATGTTGTATAATTACAGAACACGTAACGACCGTATAGCTTTGAAGAGAGAATAAAGCATACTATATATATAGAACGGTAACTCTCTGCCCCGCGCCAATTCGTATTGGGCGCCAAGTGCCTACCTCACCCCCTCTGGGTCTTACTTTACTCGTAAATGGCCGTACCCCGTTAAGGAATAAGGGGGAGCACGTGGACTTTCCGTTCGCACTTATGCTTTAGGCATTTTTTGTATGGAGTGTTCGAGGTGTGTTTAAAGACAAACCAAATACGCCCCTGGGAGAGCCGCCACGATATTCCATAAAAAGAAAACATGCAAGATTC